>NC_069505.1:364935916-365046537 GCF_027579735.1 Bombina bombina | reverse complement strand
TCTTCGCTTCACACCTTTTCAAAATTTAACAAATTTGACACTTTTGCTTCTTCGGGGGCTATTTTTGGGAGAAAGGTACTTCAGGCAGTGGTTCCTTCTGTTTAATGTTCCTGCCTTGTCCCTCCCTTCATCCGTGTACTTTAGCTTTGGTATTGGTATTCCATAAGTAATGGATGACCCGTGGACTGACTACACTTAACAAGAGAAAACATAATTTATGCTTACCTGATAAATTTATTTCTCTTGTAGTGTAGTCAGTCCACGGCCCGCCCTGTCTTTAAGGCAGATCTAAATTTTAATTAAACTCCAGTCACCACTGCACCCTATGGTTTCTCCTTTCTCGTCTGCTTTGGTCGAATGACTGAATATGACATGTGAGGGGAGGAGCTATATAGCAGCTCTGCTTGGGTGATCCTCTTGCAGCTTCCTGTTAGGAAGAGATATATTCCATAAGTAATGGATGACCCATGGACTGACTACACTACAAGAGAAATAAATTTATCAGGTAAGCATAAATTATGTTTTTCATGCGGATAAGTTTGTCTTACGTACAAAATTTGGATTTCTCCTACATTGGTGTATCCGGTCCACGGCTTTCATCCTTACTTGTGGGATATTCTCAATCCCTACAGGAAGTGGCAAAGAGAGCACACAGCAGAGCTGTCCATATAGCTCCCCTCAGGCTCCGCCCCCCAGTCATTCTCTTTGCCGCTCTAACTAGTAGCATCTCCACGGGGGTGGTAAAGAGTATGTGGTGTTAGTTTTAGTTTTTTATTTCTTCTTTCAAGAGTTTGTTATTTTAAAATAGTGCCGGCTTACTATTTACTATTTACTATTTAATGCCGCACTATTTACTCTGAAGCAGAAAGTGATGAAGATTTCTGCTGAGAGGAATATGATTTTAGCACCAGTAACTAAAATCCATTGCTGTTCCCACGCAGGACTGTTGAATACCAGAGAACTTAATTTGGGGGGAACAGTTTGCAGGCTTAACTGCTTCAGGTATGATAAGTCATTTTTCTAACAAGACCAAGTAATGCTAGAAGACGGTCAGAAATCCCCTCAGGGATAGGTAAGCCATTTATCTTAGACTCTGTATAAAATGATGGCTTATATTAAGTGCTCTATGCTGGTTGACACTATTGTGGGCTTAATCGATTGCTTTTTAGCATGTTTTCAGTATATATAAGGTGTTTTTGCAGACTTTGAAACACTTATGGGGTTTAATATTGCCCCTGGCACTTATTTGGACACCTAATTTAGTCTTAAAGACCCCTCCACTCTGGAATGAAGAGGGAGGAGGCCTCAATTTCGCGCCTCAATTGCGCAGTTGTTTTGACTAGGCAGTTCATGCAGCTTCACGTGGGGGGTCCAGAGGCATCAGAAAGGACTTCAGAGAGGCATATTTCCTACTTAAATAATCCCTAAGGAAGGTAACAGCCACAGTAGAGGCTGTGGCATTGTACTGTAGTGTTTTTAACCGGTTAACTGCTGTTATTAGCTCCAATTTGGGCATTAAGGGGTTAATTGGTCTGAAAATTTGTGTGCAATCTTTTCAAAGCATTAAGACACTGTGGTGAAAATTTCATTAAAATCGGATGTTTATTTGATGGTTTTTTGATGTTTCAGTAATAAAGTGTGCACTTTTATTATTTAAAGACACAGTAACGTTTTTGTCAAAAATAATTTTATTGCATTGAAGCTCTGTCTAAGTCTGTCAAACATGTCTGACCCTTCAGATAGCCTATGTTCTGTATGTTTAAAGGCCAAGGTGGTTCCCCCATTAAATTTATGTGTGAAGTGTGCCATAGCGTCCAAACAGCTTAAGGACCGTACAGTCACGCTTAAAGATGTAGCCCAAGATGATTATTTAGTTGAAGGTAGTGAGGATAGCCCGCTATCCCCTCCTTCTGTGTCAACACCAGCTATGCCCGCGCAAGCGATGCCCAGTACATCTAGCTCACCAATTGCGATTACTATGCAACAGTTAGCAGCAGTAATGGATAATTCTCTTGCACCATTTTTATCCAAACTGCCAGCTTTTCCAAGGAAGCGTGATTGGTCAGTTTTAAATACAGAAAATGAGCAAGCAGAAGCAGAGGATAATTTATCTGTAGTGCCCTCACATCAATCTGACTTGGCGGTGAGGGAGGGCCTGTCTGAGGGAGAAATTTCTGACACAGGAAAAGTTTCTCAGCAGGCAGACCCTGATACCATAGCATTTAAATTCAAGCTAGAACACCTCCGCGCCCTACTTAAGGAGGTCCTAGCTACACTTGATGATTGTGACCCTTTGGTGGTCCCAGAAAAATTGTGTAAAATGGACAAATTCTTAGAGGTCCCAGTACACACTGATGCGTTTCCGATACCTAAGAGGGTGGCGGATATCGTGACTAAGGAGTGGGAGAAGCCAGGTGTACCTTTTGTTCCCCCTCCTATATTTAAGAAAATGTTCCCAATTTTTGACCTCAGAAGGGACGCGTGGCAGACGGTCCCTAAGGTAGAGGGGGCAGTTTCAACCCTAGCTAAGCGCACGACTATACCAATAGAAGACAGTTGCGCTTTCAAAGATCCTATGGATAAAAAATTAGAAGGTTTACTTAAGAAAATTTTTGTTCAACAGGGTTTTCTTCTTTCCAATTTCTTGCATTATTCCTGTAACCACTGCAGCGGCTTTTTCATTGAGGAACTAGAAAACTTGCTCCAGAGGGAGACTTCTTATGATAAAGTCATGGACAGAAGTCATGCCCTGAAGTTTGCTAATTCTTTCATTACAGATGCCGCTTTACAGTTAGCTAAATTAGCGGCGAAAAATTCTGGTTTCGCTTTGGCTAAAATCTTGGTCAGCGGATGTGTCGTCCAAAACAAAATTGCTTAATATTCCTTTCAAGGGTAAGACCCTATTCGGGCCAGAGTTGAAAGAAATTATTTCAGATATCACTGGGGGAAAGGGCCATGCCCTTCCACAGGATAGACCTTTCAAAGCTAAAAATAAGTCTAATTTTCGTTCCTTTCGCAATTTCAGGAACGGACCTGCTTCTACCTCTACAGCCACTAGGCAAGAGGGTAACGCATCCCAGCCCAAACCAGCATGGAAACCATTGCAAGGCTGGAACAAGGGTAAACAGGCCAAGAAGCCTGCTGCTGCTACCAAGACAGCATGAAGGGGTAGCCCCTGATCCGGGACCGGATCTAGTAGGGGGCAGACTTTCTCTCTTTGCTCAGGCTTGGGCAAGAGATGTTCCGGACCCCTGGGCACTAGAAATTGGCTCTCAGGGGTATCTTCTAGAATTCAAGGACTTTCATCCAAAGGGAAGGTTCCACATGTCTCGCTTATCTTTAGACCAGATAAAGAGACAGGCATTCTTACATTGTGTAGAAGACCTTTTAAAAATGGGAGTGATACACCCAGTTCCAACAGCAGAACAAGGACTGGGTTTTTACTCAAACCTGTTTGTAGTTCCCAAAAAGGAAGGAACTTTCAGGCCAATTCTGGATTTAAAAATCCTAAACAAATTTTTCAGAGTTCCATCATTCAAAATGGAAACCATTCGGACTATTTTACCAATGATCCAGGAGGGTCAATATATGACTACCGTGGACTTAAAGGATGCGTACCTGCATATTCCTATCCACAAAGATCACCATCAGTTCCTAAGGTTCGCCTTTCTGGACAAGCTTTACCAGTTCGTGGCTCTTCCCTTCGGAATTTTCACAAAGGTGCTAGGGTCCCTTCTAGCGGTGCTAAGGCCAAGGGGCATTGCAGTAGCACCTTACCTAGACGACATCTTAATACAAGCGTCGTCCTTTCACAAAGCAAAGGCTCATACGGACATTGTTCTAGCCTTTCTAAGGTCTCACGGGTGGAAGGTGAACATAGAAAAAAGTTATCTGTCCCCGTTCACAAGGGTTCCCTTCCTGGGAACAATTATAGACTCGGTAGAAATGAAAATCTTTCTGATGGAGGTCAGGAAGTTAAAACTTTTGAACACTTGTCGAGTTCTTCAATCCATTCCTCAACCCTCCATAGTTCAGTGCATGGAGGTAATAGGACTAATGGTTGCGGCAATGGACGTGGTTCCCTTTGCTCAAATTCATTTAAGACCACTGCAACTGTGCATGCTCAAACAGTGGAATGGGGATTATGCAGATTTGTCTCCCCAGATACAAATGGACCAGAAAACCAGAGACTCACTCCTCTGGTGGTTGTCTCAGGATCACCTGTCTCAGGGAATGAGTTTCCGCAGACCGGAGTGGATCATTGTCACGACCGACGCCAGCCTCTTAGGCTGGGGTGCGGTCTGGGACTCCCTGAAAGCTCAGGGTCTATGGTCTCGGGAAGAATCTCTTCTCCCGATAAACATTTTGGAATTGAGAGCGATATTCAATGCGCTCCAGGCATGGCCTCAACTAGCGGAGGCCAAATTCATCAGATTTCAGTCGGACAACATGACAACTGTAGCGTACATCAATCATCAGGGAGGAACAAAGAGTTCCCTGGCGATGAGGGAGGTATCCAAGATCATCAAATGGGCAGAGGATCACTCCTGCCATCTATCAGCAATTCACACCCCAGGAGTGGACAACTGGGAAGCGGATTATCTGAGTCGTCAGACTTTCCATCCGGGGGAGTGGGAACTTCACCCGGAGGTTTTTGCCCAGTTAACTCAACTATGGGGCCTTCCAGATCTGGATCTGAGGGCATCACGTCAGAACTCCAAAGTTCCACGTTACGGGTCCAGGTCCAGGGATCCCAAGGCGACATTGGTAGATGCCTTAGTGGCGCCTTGGTTATTCAATCTAGCTTATGTCTTTCCACCGTTTCCTCTTCTCCCCCGGCTAGTAGCCAGGATCAAACAGGAGAAGGCTTTGGTAATTCTGATAGCTCCTGCGTGGCCACGCAGGACTTGGTATGCAGACCTGGTGAATATGTCATCGGTTCCACCATGGAAGCTACCTTTGAGGCAGGGCCTTCTAATCCAAGGTCCATTCGAACATCCAAACATAGTTTCTCTGCAACTGACTGCTTGGAGATTGAACGCTTGATTCTATCTAAGCGTGGGTTTTCGGAATCAGTTATAGATACTCTGGTTCAGGCTAGAAAGCCTGTAACCAGGAGAATTTACCATAAGATATGGCAGAAATATCTCTATTGGTGCGAATCCAAGGGTTACTCATGGAGTAAAATTTGGATTCCAAGGATTCTTTCCTTTCTTCAAGAGGGATTGGAGAAAGGTCTGTTAGCTAGTTCTTTAAAAGGACAGATATCTGCTCTGTCTGTCTTGTTGCACAGACGTCTGGCAGCCGTGCCAGATGTTCAGGCGTTTGTACAGGCTTTAGTCAGAATCAAGCCTGTCTACAGACCTGTGGCTCCTCCATGGAGTCTAAATTTGGTTCTTTCAGTTCTTCAAGGGGTTCCATTTGAACCTCTACATTCCATAGATATTAAGTTACTATCTTGGAAAGTTTTGCTTTTGGTAGCTATTTCTTCTGCTAGAAGAGTTTCTGAATTTTCTGCTTTGCAGTGTAATTCACCCTATCTGGTGTTTCATACAGATAAGGTCGTTTTACGTACCAAACCTGGTTTTCTTCCTTAAGTGGTTTCCAATAAGAATATTAACCAGGAAATAGTTGTTCCTTCTCTGTGTCCTAATCCAGTTTCTAACAAGGAACGTCTGCTACACAATCTTGATGTGGTTTGTGCTTTGAAATTTTATCTAAAAGCAACTAAAGACTTCAGACAAACATCGTCCTTGTTTGTCGTCTATTCTGGCAAGAGTAGAGGTCAAAAGGCGACTGCGACCTCTCTGTCTTTCTGGCTGAAAAGCATTATCCGGTTGGCTTATGAGACTGCTGGAAGGCAGCCTCCTGAACAAATTACAGCTCATTCCACTAGAGCTGTGGCTTCCACATGGGCTTTCAAGAATGAGGCTTCTGTTGAACAGATCTGTAAGGCAGCGACTTGGTCTTCACTGCATACATTTGCCAAATTTAAAAAATTTGATACTTTTGCTTCTTCGGAGGCTATTTTTGGGAGAAAGGTTTTGCAAGCAGTGGTGCCTTCCGTTTAGGTTACCTGACTTGTTCCCTCCCTTCATCCGTGTCCTAAAGCTTTGGTATTGGTTCCCACAAGTAAGGATGAAAGCCGTGGACCGGATACACCAATGTAGGATAAAACAGAATTTATGTTTACCTGATAAATTTCTTTCTCCTACAGTGTATCCGGTCCACGGCCCACCCTGGCATTTGGTCAGGTCTAAATTTAATTTTGTAATCTACAGTCACCACTGCACCCTATGGTTCTCCTTTTTCTCCTAACCGTCGGTTGAATGACTGGGGGGGGGGCGGAGCCTGAGGGGAGCTATATGGACAGCTCTGCTGTGTGCTCTCTTTGCCACTTCCTGTAGGGATTGAGAATATCCTGCAAGTAAGGATGAAAGCCGTGGACCGGATACACCGTAGGAGAAAGAAATTTATCAGGTAAACATAAATTCTGTTTTCTTCCCAAGGTTGTTTCTGATCGGAACATTAATCAGGAAATTGTTGTACCTTCCTTGTGCCCTAATCCTTCTTCTAAGAAGGAGAGGCTCTTACACAATTTGGATGTAGTTTGTGTTTTAAAATTTTATTTACAGGCGACTAAAGACTTTTGCCAGTTTTCCTCTTTGTGGTATTTTCAGGCAAACATAGGGGACAGAAAGCTCTTTCTTTTTGGCTGAAGAGTATTATTACGAAACTGCTGGACATCAGCCTCCTGAGAGGATTACGGCTCATTCAACTAGGGCTGTTGCTTCCTCATGGGCATTCAAAAATGAAGTTTCTGTGGAACAGATTTGCAAGGCTGCAACTTGGTCTTCTCTTCACACTTTTACAAAATTTTACAAATTTGATACTTTTGCCTCGGCTGAGGCGGCTTTTGGGAGAAAGGTTCTTCATGCAGTGGTGCCTTCCGTTTAGGTATTCTGTCTTGTGCCTCCCATATCATCCGTGTACTCTAGCTTGGGTATTGGATCCCATAAGTATTGAAGATGATCCATGGACTCATCGTGTCTTTAAGAAGAAAATGTATGCTTACTTGACAAATTTATTTTGACTTAGACACAATGAGTCCACAGCCCGCCCTGTCATTTTTAGACAGGATGTTTTTTTATTGTAAACTTCCGTCACCTCTTCACCTTGGCTTTTCCTTTCTCTTCCTAACTTCGGTCGAATGACTGGAGTGGGAGGGAATGGAGGAGCTATTTAACATCTCTGCTGTGGTGCTCTTTGCCTCTTCCTTCTGACCAGGAAGTGAATATCCCATAAGTAATGAAGATGATCCGTGGACTCATCGTGTCTAAGAAGAAATACATTTATCAGGTAAGCATACATTTTCTTTTTAGCTGGTGTTTTTGTTGGGTATAGAAACCTTTTGGTTTAATTCCAAAGTTTAGAAATTGGTAACTTATGCACTGTTGGTTAGTGATTACTGTGTGATATATAACCCCCCCCCCCCCCCCCCCCACACACACACACACACACACACTAAAAACACTTTAGCTTTCTGAATGCTTGTTTTGTGACATTTTGTGAGGTTTCTAAAAAACAGTCAGACAGATTACGAGTTTTGAATTATTGCTGCTCGCCAATTACTTGTACGTTATTTTCACCGATCACCGTTCAAAGCGCTGCTATTACAGGTTTGGAAAAAAGCAGGCTTGTGCAGACGATATGGTTGCGTTGAGCTCCATACCTCACCCAAATACAAGCGCTGCTTTGATGTGCTCATGCACGATTTCCCCATAGATATCAATAGGGAGAGCCGGCAAAAAAAAAAGCCTAACACCTGCGATCGCGGAAACAAAAGCTCTGTAACTCAGCCCCATTGATGTCTATGGGGAAAGAAAAAGTTACCTTTAAACCTAACACCCTAAAATAAAAACCACATCTAAACACCCCTAATCTGCTGCCCCTAACATCGCTGCCACCTACATAAAACTATTAACCCCTAATCTGCTGCCCCTAACATCGCCGCCACTTACATTACAGTTATTAACCCCTAAACCGCCACTCTCCCACATCGCAAACACTATTTAAAGATTATTAACCCCTAATCTTCTGTCCTCTATAATAAACCTATTAACCCCTAAACCTAACACTAACGTAACCCTAACCCTAACACCCTCTAACTTAAATATAATTAAAATAAATCTAAATAAAACTTACAATTGGTACCTAAATAATTCCTATTTAAAACTAAATACTTACCTGTAAAATAAAACCTAAGCTAGCTACAATATAAGTAATAGTTATATTGTATCTATCTTAGGTTTTATTTTTATTTCACTTGTAAGTTTGTATTTAGTTTAACTAGGTAGACTAAAACCTAACATTACAATAAAACAAAATAAATTAAATTAATACAGTAATTATCTAAATTACAAGAAAATAAACACTAAATTACACAAAATAAAAAACAAAATTTTCAAAAATAAAAACGAATTACTCCGAATCTAAGAACCCTATCAGAATATAAAAGCCCCCCAAAATAAAAACCCTAGCCTACACTAAACTGCCAATGGCCCTTAAAAGGGCCTTTTGCGGGGCATTGCCCCAAAGAAATCAGCTCTTTTACCTGTAAAAAAAATACAAACAACCCCTTAACAGTAAAACCCACCACCCACACAACCATACCCCGCAAATAAAAACCTAGCTAAATAAACCTAAGCTAACCATTGCCCTGAAAAGGGCATTTGGATGGGCATTGCCCTTAAAAGGGCATTTAGCTCTTTCACTGCCCAAACCCTAAGCTAAAAATAAAACTCACCAATAAACCCTTCAAAAAAACCTAACACTAACCCCTGACGATCCACTTAAAGTTTTCGAAGACCGGACATCCATCCTCATCCAGACGGCATCTTCTATCTTCATCCATCCAGCATCTTCTATCTTCATCCATCCGGCGCAGAGCGGGTCCATCTTCAAGACATCCGGCGCGGAGCATCTTCTTCTTCGATGTTCAATGAAGAATGAAGTTTCCCTTTAAGGTATGTCATCCAAGATGGCGTCCCTTACATTCCGATTGGCTGATAAAATTCTATCAGCCAATAGGAATTAAAGAGTAAAAAATCCTATTGTCTGTTGCTATCAGTCAATAGGATTGAGCTTTCATCCTATTGGCTGATACAATCAGCCAATAGGATTGAGCCACAATGCTTTTTGAGTCATAACGCCAAACTCATAATCTAGCTGAGTGTTATTTTAAAGAAGTGCATGGTGTATTGGGAAAAAACCCCAATATGGTCTAGATTTCAAGAGGCGCGCTATCGTTTTTTGTGGCCACTTGCACACAAGTTAAATTATGCACATATTAACAGTTGAAAGTAAATGAGAACGTGTTAGCACAATCGTTTTTTATGCAAGAGTGATTACCACAAATTCATTGCTCTAGTTATCTGTTATGCGAGTCAAAAAAGCTTTTATTGCAATAGTCACTGGAGGTAAAGGAGTTTTATGTCTGCTGGATTTTTTTACTCCTATGGTCATTCAAAAATGAAAGAAGGACCCTACTCCTGAGTGTCTCAAAAGTCAGACATCTCCAAGTCTATGTGGAAGCCTGATTCCTCTTAAGTCTAAACATGCCAAAAAGCCTCCCTCCTCCTTCAATTCTTGAAGAAAGTGTGGCTTGGGAAAAATCAACTAAGGACACTTCAGTACTGAGCATAATTTCCCTGGAGTACCACATAGGCTTTCAGTCTCACCCTGTCTCGAAAAAAAATCATCCTCTCTCCTAATCCCAAGGATCCTTTAAAGGCCAAAGCTTACTTAAGATGTGTATCAGACTTAGATGCTATTTTGGTCTTGTTAAAGGAACAGAATCAATGGTTCTATTGCAACCTTTTTTAGTGTTCTAAGCAAAGAAGGGACTTGCAGGACCATTTTGGATCTAAAAACTCTAAAGACATTTCTAAAAAGTTACAATAATAAAAATGGAGAAACATCACAATATACTTCCTATAATGCATATATATGCAATCTCTAACATGGTTTAAAATTTACCAATCTTTTGTTTTGGAAGCCTCCATTTCAAATCCAACTTGGGTAGTGATCTCCACAGATACCAGCCTGTTAGTCTGTTGGGTTAGGTGCAATCTGCATTTCTCAGTGAATGCAGGGAGTTTGGCCTCCACAGTAGGTGAGGTTACCAATCAACATCTTGGAACTTCACTGAATCTTCAGGCTCTCCATAGCTAGCACTTATTAAGACAGGAGTCATTCCAATCAGACAATGTGACTTACAATGTATCATCCATTTCCCTTAGAGGTCAAATGTTGGCTGTCATCTTTTATCACAAAAAATATTTCTAGACTCCCTGACATTTAAGCCTTTGTTCATGCTTTGGTCAGGATAAGACCATTTATCAGACCAGCTTCTCCGGTTTGGAATCTTAAACCTAGTTTTGAGAGTTCTACAGGCTCAACGTTTTGAACATATGCTAGGTCTTCATATTATTCAACTGTTATCTTGGAAGGTTATTTTACTTTTGGCCATGTCCTCAGCCAGAAGAGTGTCTGAACTTTCTGCCCTATCCTGTGATTTCCCTTACCAGATATTTCATCAGGGCAAGGCAGTTTTAAAAATCAACTATACTTTCCTTCTTAAATTGGTGTCTTCTGAAAACATTAAGCAAGACGATGTGGTTCCAGCTCTCTGTCCAGCACTAAAAAATGCTAAATATAAATTGTTTTGTATCTTTTAGCCAGAAAAACATTTATAAATTATTCTTCTTTGTTTTTTCATGTTTCTGTTCCCCTCAAGGGACAAAAGACTACATCAATTACCTAAACTGCTTGATTAAAGCTTTAATTTGTAAAGCATACTTGGTAGAGGGAAAATCTTGCCATTCTACTACAGCAGTTGCCAATGTGGTTCAGGAATGAAGCTTCCATTGAACAAATTTGTTAGTCAGCTACTTGGTCTTCTTTTCATACTTTTACCAAATTTTACCATTTTTTTGTCCTGCCCTATTCCATGGTGGATTTGTGGACTTCACTGCTTGGATATAGGATCACACATGTGAATGCTTGTGGATTCACATAATCGTATAAAGGAAAGCAAAAGATATGCTTACCTGATATATTAATTGATTTCATGATAGTGAGAGTCCACAAGACCAACCCTTGTTTTTCTATGTAGCTGGTGGCTATACCAACTTACACCTCACTTACTATGCTTTATCTTTACTACTTTTCTAAAATTCTCCTTTCTCTTGGCTATAGACATGGTTGAGGGATCATGGAGATATAGGAGGGATTAAGAAATGTGATATGTTAGTTTTTTTTGCCTCCTCCAAGTGGACTGGACTTTAGTTCCACAACTGATGACTAATGGAGTTTTAATGTCATAAAATAAATTAATTTATCTGGTAAGTAAATTACCTACACTTACTGCAATAATGATTCAAGATAAATTGGATTTAGTAGCTATAACAGAGACATGGTACAATGACTCTCACGACTGGGAAACAGTCATACCTGGTTACATCTTGTTTAAAAAAAATAGAGTAGGTAAAAAAGGGGGCGGAGTTGCTTTGTACGTGAAAGACAATATTAAAGTAACTGAAATTGTAGAAAAAAATGACAATGTAGAAAGTGTTTGGGTAACTATAGAAACTGAAGGGAAACAGGTGTTTAGAATAGGAGTAGTATATAGACCACCATTACAGGATGAAGCATCAGACAATTTATTAATTGATGAAATAGCCAAAATTACAATGAAGGGCAATGTTATTGTAGTGGGGGACTTTAATATGCCTGATGTAGACTGGGAAGTACCTGTTGCCAAATCAACTAGAAGTAAATATATCCTGGAATCTTTACAAGGGGAATCTCTTGAGCAACTAGTAAAAGAACCAACACGAAAAGGAACTATATTAGATTTAGTACTTACAAACAGTGATATAGTATCTGAGGTGTCTGTGGGTGAGAACTTAGGCTCTAGTGATCATCAGTCTGTATGGTTTAATATTCAGGCAAAGGTACTAAGCAACCATAGTAAAACAAAAGTCTTAGACTTTAGATCAACTGATTTTTCTTACATGGGCAGGTACCTAGATGAATCCCTAAAAGGGATGGCACAGATTACAGGAGTACAAGAACAGTGGGGATATTTTAAAAATGCTATTCTAGATGCAACTAAACACTGTATTAGGCTTGTTTGTAAAAGTAAAAGAAAAAGAAAACCAATATGGTTTTCAAGAGAAGTAGCACATGCAGTTAAGACAAAAAAGACAGTCTATAAAAAATTCAAACTCACTGGCTCAGAAGAGGATAAAGAAAAATGGAGAACCCATCAAAAGATGACAAAGCAGTTAATCAGAAAGGCTAAAGCTGATGCAGAAGAGAAAATAGCACAATCTGTAAAAAACGGTGACAAAACCTTCTTTAGATATATTAGTGAAAAGAGAAAAACTAACAGAGGGATAGTTAGACTCAAGAATGAGGATAGAGTATTGGAAGAAGATAAACAAATAGCAAACTGTTTAAATGATTACTTTTGTTCAGTCTTTACAACAGATGGTAAAGATAGTGAGATTCTATTAAGGGATGTTACTGTAAATAATAATGTGAGTAGTACTTTTCTTTTTACAGAGGAAGAGGTTTCAAGGGCTTTATCAAAAATAAAAGTTAATAAGGCTGTGGGTCCAGATAATATTCATCCAAGAGTTCTAAAAGAACTTCGATCCGTAATAGCTACTCCATTAGCTGATTTATTTAATCAGTCACTTCTAACAGGAGTTGTTCCAAAAGACTGGAAAATTGCCAATGTAGTCCCTCTTCATAAAAAGGGTAGTAGGGAAGATTCTGCTAACTATAGGCCAGTCAGTTTGACCTCAATTGCAGGGAAATTAATGGAAACTCTTTTAAAGGAAAGACTTGTATCTTTCATTCAGACAAACAACTTAGAAGACAAAGGACAGCATGGTTTCACTGCTGGAAGATCATGCCTGACTAATCTAATTGATTTCTTTGACCATGTAACTAAAATAATAGACCAGGGAGGAGCCGTAGATGTTGCATATCTAGACTTTAGCAAAGCATTTGACACCGTCCCACACAACAAACTTATTCACAAAATGTATTGCCTTGGAATAGATGCTAAGATTGTTAAGTGGGTAGAATGCTGGCTTAAAGATAGACGACAGAGAGTTTCAATTAATGGAGTACATTCAAATGAGGCATCAGTTACTAGTGGTGTTCCCCAAGGGTCAGTTCTTGGGCCTGTTTTGTTTAACATGTTCATAAGTGATATTGGAAGTGGGCTTAAGGGGAAGGTTTGCTTGTTTGCTGATGATACAAAAATTTGTAACAGGGTAGATGTTCCAGGAGGAGTTGATCAAATGAACTGTGATATTAATAAACTAGAGGACTGGTCAAATAAATGGGATCTGAAATTTAATATTACCAAGAGCAAAATTATGCATACAGGATCCAAAAACCCAAAGGCCAATTATAGTCTCAATGGTACATTACTGACTGTAATTAAAGAAGAAAGGGATTTGGGAATTATTATTTCAGATGATTTAAAATTTGGTACACAATGCCGCAGTGCAGCCAGCAAGGCCAGTCAAATGCTTGGTTGCATTGGAAGAGGTTTTATTAGCAGAAATAGCAAGGTTCTTATGCCACTTTACAGATCATTAGTTAGACCAAATATGGAATACTGTGTACAGTTCTGGAGACCATATCTTAAGACAGATATAAATAAACTAGAAGCTGTCCAAAGGAGGGCTACTAAAATGGTACATGGTCTAAAATATAAAACATACAAAGAAAGACTCTATGATCTAAATATGTATAGTTTAGAGGATAGAAGGGAAAGAGGTGACATGATAGAAACCTTCAAATATATGAAGGGACTTAATAAAATAGAAGCTGAAAGCATTTTTCACAAAAAAATAAATGCCAAAACAAGGGGTCACAATCTAAAGTTAGAGGGTAGTAGATTCAGGAGAAATTTGAGGAAGCATTTTTTTACAGAAAGGGTGGTGGATTCATGGAATAAACTTCCATTTGAGGTGGTAAACACAAAGACTGTAAAGGAATTTAAAAATGCCTGGGACATGCATAAGGCTATCCTAAGGAAAAAGTAACATGTAATATGGGTAGACTTGATGGGCCTTTTTGGTTCTTATCTACCGTCAAATTCTATGTTTCTATGTTTCTATGGTACTCTTACATTTGTTATTTTGGCTCCAATGATATCCATAGAAGCCTAGGTACAACAATAAAGTTGCAATTCAGCATTTTGTCATTGACAAGTATATTTTTGTGGGTGTCTTATAATTTATATTTAAATTGTATTTCTTTGTATATGTTATAGTAAATAATACTGGAAATTATAAAGCATATGCAAAATATTTTCCAATAGTATTCATATTATTTCCTGCGTCTCTATCTAAACCCGACTTAGAGAAATGAATCAGTACTAAAGTGCTTTCCATATGCCAGTGCTTTTTAACACAGTACATACAACGTCATAAAACATAATATGGTCCAGGGGTATTGACTAATAATAGTACTTATTTTGTTCCATGCTCTGTTCTATGAAATTGTTATTATATAGTTCTGTTTGGATGATTCATCACTCAAAATAATTTTAAAGGGCACCAGTCATGCAGTTTGTAAACTGTAGATCTCTCTTTTTGCAGGTTTGAGGGTGAACTTTCAAGAAATCTCAGGTAAGTGAAGTTTTAAATATATGAAACTGTCCTGTCTTAGCAATGTCACTATGTAGTATATAATTTGGCAAAATGCTGTAACTTATGATTTAGGATAATTTGCTCTGTGTAAAAGTCAAACAGCACATTATCTAAGAGTGATAACATTTGCATAGTTATCATTGGCATACTATGAGCTTATTAATGCACAGACTTAACTGTTTCCTTTGTTTTTAATTGCCATAAAATGGTCTAGTGGTTAGTGCTTTGCTATAATATTTTGTAAATCCAATCATTCTTAATGATGAAAACATCTCTAATATCAGCATGCCTTTTTCCTTTCATAAGACAGGGAGACTCCATGACTTCATTCCTTACTGTTAAGAAATACAACACCTGGCCACCAGCAGGAGGCAAAGACACCCCAGCCAAAGGCTTAAATATCCCTCCCACTTCCCCTATCCCCCAGTCATTCTATGCCGTTCGTCACTATTGGAGGTGGCAGAAAAGTGTCAGAAGATTTAGATAGTCCTGTATGGGTATGTTCCCTTCGAGAAAGGACTGGAGTTTTAAGTAATCATGTCAACCTCTCAGTGAGAATATTGATGAAAGATAGAGTGTATAGATGCAGGGAAAGTTTTTCTGTGAACACATCCAGACTGTCGCTAACAGCTCCTGAGCATTCAGTGTTGACAAGTTTCACTGCTTGCTGCTACACACTCAAGTCCATGTCAGAAGTGCTGCTGAAAGACTCTCACACTTGAGAGGCTGTGCCTGTTCCCCAGCATGGATCCTGGAGGGTAAGACCGTTTTTTATATATACATTGTAAAACGCTATACAGGGTCACAGTGTGGCTCCTTTATACCTCAATAGTATTAAGGTTTAATATTTCCTTCAGGTAGATTATTTGAACAGTTTTGGGATTTATACTGCTTTATGTGAGAGAGTGTTTTTTAGGCTCATAGGCTGTGTGTTTTAGGCTTAGAACACACAGGTTTCACTTTCTTTTTTGAAGTGTTGTGCAGCTCATAAAAACTTGGTGCCCTTTATCATAGCAGGGGAAGTCTGATACTACATTAGAAGGTTCCACTCCTTCTGTACTGATTAATAATTCCTGTATATATTATGAAGAGGCTATAGTTTGCCCGCCTGCTCAATTTTGTTACATTTGCCTAAACACTGTTCTAAAGTCTAAGAAGGGAGACAAGCCTGCTATTACTCATAACACTATCAGCCCATCTGAGCTGTCTACTTCACAGGAATCTGGGTCCCGAGAAATTACTACCCTTTCTTCATTACTCGCTCCACATGCAGTTCCCTGCGGCTCAAGAGAAAGGTTAAACATAGTTCTCCTGACCTTGAGTCATCTAAATATTTGTTAGATTTAGCTACTATATCCCAGCTATCTGAGGATGGTTTAACCTCTGTAGCTTCAGAGGGTGAACTTTTTGAGTTGGAGACTTCAGTTATTAAATCTCATTTAGCAGAGGAACCCGCCTTTAGATTTAAAATTGAGCATCTGCGTTTTTTATTAAAGGAAGTTCTGTCTACTCTAGTGGTTCCAGAGGCTACACTCCCTGAGGAGCCTAAGATCCCTAAATTAGACAGGGTTTACAAAGATAGGAAGGTCCCTCTGACTTTTCCTGTGCCAGTTAAGATGGCGAACATTATTAGTAATGAATGGGAAAGAGTAGGAACTTATTTTTCTTCTTTGTCTACTTTAAAAAAATATACCAGGTCCCTGACTCTCAATTAGATTTGTGGGGATCCATCCTGAACGTGGATGGCACTATTTCCATGCTAACTAAGCATACTACTATCCCTCTGGAGGATAGTTCTTTGTTTAGAGAGCCTATGGATAAAAAAATGGAGACATTTCTGAGGAAGATGTTTCAACATACTGGGTTTTTATTTCAACTGGCGGCAGCCGTAGCTGCAGTTGCTGTAGCAGCTACCTACTGGTGCGACACTCTGTTAGAGCTCATTGAAGTGGAGACTCCCCTTGAGGTTATTCAGGAGAGAATTAAGGCACTGAGAATTGCTAACTCCTTCATCTGTGATGCAAATATGCAGATTATTCGTATAAATGCAAATGCTGCTGGCTTTGCGGTTCTAGCTCGCCGGGCTCTCTGGTTGAAGTCTTGGTCTGCGGATATGACTTCTAAATCCAGATTCCTTTCTCTTTCCTTCAAGGGGAAGATTTTATTCAGTCCAGGGCTGGACTCCATTATCTCTACGGTTACGGAGGGAAAGGTCCCTTCCTACTGCAAGATAAAAAGAATAGGCCTAAGGGACGGCAACTGTCTAATTTTCGTTCCTTTCGTGCTGACAAGTCGCTACGACAGCAGTCCTCTTCCAAGTCCGTGCAGTCCAAGAATACTTGGAAGCCCGCTAACTCCTGGAATAAGTCCAAACAGATCAAGAAGCCCGCCGAGAACTAATCGGCATGAAGGGGCAACCCCCGATCCGGGATCGGATCGAGTAGGGGGCAGACTGTCTCTTTTTTTAGATGCTTGGTTCCAGGATGTACAGGATCCTTGGGTCCTGGAGGTTGTACCTCAAGGATACAGGATAGGATTCAAGTCTCATCCGCCCAGGGGCAGATTCATACTCTCCAGTTTTTCGACAAGACCAGAAAAGAGGGCTGTCTTCTTAGGTTGCGTACAGGATCTCTTCTCTCTAGGAGAGATTGTCCCGGTACCTACAGCAGAAAGAGGTTAGGGGTTTTATTCAAACGTTTTCGGGGTCCCAAAGAAGGAGGGAACTTTCCGTCCAATTCTGTACTTGAAGTGCCTAAACAAGTTTCTGAGTGTTTCCTCTTTCAAGATGGAAACAATACGGTCAATCCTGCCTCTGGTTCAGGAAGGACAGTTTATGACTACAATAGATCCGAAGGCTGCATACCTTCACGTCCCGATTGACAGGGAACATTTTCAGTTCCTGAGGTTTACTTTTCTAGATTAGCACTTCCAGTTCATAGCTCTTCCATTTGACCTAGCTACTGCTCTAAGTATATTTACAAAGGTTCTGGGGGCTCTTCTACCCGTTGCCAGAACACAAGGTATTGCAGTAGCACCTTACCTGGACGATATCTTGGTACAGACACCATCTTTTCGTCTAGCGGAAGAACATTCGGAGTCCCTTCGCAGTCTTCTTTGATCACATGGATGGAAGATAAACTTGGAAAAGAGTTCTCTTACTCCAAGTACAAAGGTGAATTTCTTAGGAACTATAATAGACTCCATATCCATGAGAATATTCCTCACAGATCAGAGACGTTGCAAGCTAACTTCTGCATATCTTGTCCTCCAGGCCTCCTCAAGACCCTGAGTGGCTCAGTGTATGCAGGTAATCGGACTCATGGTGTCCTGCATGGACATAATTCATTTTGCCAGATTCCATCTCAGACCCTTACAACTATGCATGCTGAGACAATGGAACGCTTACCATTCAGATCTGTCTCAATAGATTGTGCTGGACAGTCTGTCGAGAGACTTGCTCTCCTGGTGGCTCTGTCCAGATCATCTGTCCCAAGGCACATGCTTTTTGAGACCATCCTGGGAGATTGTGACTACGGACGCAAGCCTTTCGGGCTGGGGAGCCGTTTGGTGTGCTAAGAAGGTAAAAGGTCTGTGTAATCAGGAGGAGTCTGATCAATATTTTGGAACTCCAGGCTATCTTCAATGTCTTGAAGGCTTGGCCCCTTCTGGGTTTGTCCCAGTTTATCAGATTACAATCAGACAATATAACCTCGGTTGCCTATGTCAACCATCTTGGAAGGTTCTTTTTTTGTTGGCTATTGCCTCTGAGATGTCTGCTTTGCAATGTGATCCCCCTTATCTGTTTTTTCATGCTGATAAGGCAGTTTTACGCACTAAACTAGGGTTCCCCCTAATCATAACATTAATCAATAAATTGTTAGGGTTCCTCCCGAACCATAACATTAATCAATTAATTGTTGTGCCTTCCTTGTGTTTGAATCCTTCTTTAGCGAAGGAACAATTGCTTCATAATCTAGATGTGGTTTGTGCCTTGAAGTTCTATCTTCAGGCTACTAAGGAATTCAGACAATCTTCCTCTTTGTTTGTCATCTATACGGGAAAGCGTAATGGGCAGAAGGCTACTACGACTTCTCTATCTTCCTGGCTGAGGAGTGTCATCCGCTTAGCTTATGAGACAGTGGGACGACAACCTCCTGAGAGAATAATGTCTCATTCCACTAGAGCAGTGGCTTCCTTTTGGGCTTTTAAAAGCAAAGCCTCAATGAATCAGATATGTAAGGCAGCTACCTGGTCCTCCTTAGACACTTTTTCTACATTTTACAAGTTTGATGTGTTTGCTTTGGCTGAAGCAGCTTTCAGGAGAAAGGTTTTGCAGGCTGTGGTGCCCTCAGAATAGGGTCCGCCTCTTTTTTTTCTGTTCCCTCCCGTTATTCATTCAGTGTCCTCTGGAACTTGGGTATAGTTTTCCATACTCTCCCTGCCTTATGGAAGGAAAACATAATTTATGCTTACCAGATAAATTGCTTTCTTTCCTGGCAGGGAAAGTCCACCACTCGCCCATAATTTATGTTTTTATGGGAGGCTCCCTTTTTATATTTTTTCTTCTGGCACATTTTATACCCTGATGTTTTTCCTACTTTTCCTTGTTCCCTCTGCAGAATTGCTGGGGTATAGGGAAAGTGGGAGGGGTATTTAAGTCTTTGGCTGGGGTGTCTGCCTTCTCCTGGTGGCCAGGTGCTGTATTTACCAACAGTAAGGAATTAAGTCATGGACTCTCCCTGCCAGGAAGGAAAGGAATTTATCTGGTAAGCATAAATTATGTTTTTCATATTATTGGTAAACAAGTAAAGAGACTGTAATATGAATCAAAAATATCTCACGGAATGAAATTATGAAATTATGTATTTGTGTTTTTATATATATATATATATATATATATATATATATATATATATATATATATATATATATATATATATATATATATATATATATATATATATATATATATATATATATATATATATATATATACCAAAGTAGAAAACACTAACCGGGTCTTTCACAAACAGTGACATTTTGGGGATATTATCCCCGTCTTCATTGGAAAAAAGTGTGTGCAGAGCCCTGAGGAGGATTATATATATATATATATATATATATAGATATATATATATATATATATATATATATATATATATACTGTATATATACTGTATATATATATATATATATATATATATATATATATATATATATATATAATATGTATGACCCAAACCTTAGAGTGATTGTAAGTATATCACTAGATTGGTGCCTCCGGCAGCCCCCGGCCCAGCGCTCTTCTTCAATGAGGTGACGTTTCCACCTCAAATGAAATTATGAACTGAATTAAATGATGTATTTGTGTTACATACTGTATATATATATGTAGGGTGAGTTTAACAGTATTTTTTTAGTAAATTTGACTGAAACTAATGTTTATTTTTAGTGATGGTAAATCCTAGCGTTTGTTATACGTTTGGATTTACCATCACTTTAACAATCACTAAAACAATACAGTTCATAGTGATTTATTATTGAAATGTTGTCATTAAATGTTGTAAGTGAAGTAATGAAAGAAATGAAATGCTGACATTATAACAGACATGTGTAACAGAGAAATGCCATCTTTAACTCATCAGCAATTCATTATTATAGCAACCTATGCATCAATCTGAAATGTTTTGCAGCCGTGTCTACTAGCCATGGGGTTAATCCTAAACCTTGCCTTTACCTTATTTGAACAGACTAGAACCCATGGCATGTGTATTTATACCCAGCATTATCTGTTTTTAGATAAAAACTTATACCAAATGGCTGTGAAATATGTTGGTTTTAAGATTAGTTTCTAAATCAAGTTTATTCATTTCAAACTACAATGTTTTTATTGAATGGTTTATTGATATTAGTTTTTTTTTTTTATATATATATTAGCATTCACTGGGAAACACTGTATACTTTTTTTACTGCAAGATTCTGTTAAAAATCTATGGCAGTTTGTGTTTATAATTTACATTTTTAATTGGAATAATATCTACCCAGTTGTGTCCTGTGTTATGATAGCTATGTGCCATTATATGTGCCTTTTTATATGATATTCTAATTTTCTTAGCTCAGTAATTTCCCAGCCTTATGAAAAATACACAATGTCAACTAGTATCCATGAAGGCATTTCACATTTATGTAGCACACTTGTTTGAAATATATTAAATATACTAGGTTATAGGTGCATTTTGTGGTTAAATTGATACTAGCAAATAAAATATTGTGGGAATAACTATGTACCCCCCCCAGGTATCTCTTAACTGAGCTTGATGAATATTTTATGCCCTTTATTAATTAGGCACCTAGTTACTATATCACTCTGTTCATAGACCCAATTTGTATTGAAATATTCACGAAGGGCCCATACTTTAGGATTAGCACAAAGACCAGCTCATTAGTCGAAAATGTTGGACAATTAAGAAGTTAAAGTTCTACTCACAAGATTTTAGTGGTGAGTTACCCTGCAGTTTACCTGTATTTATCAGGGCACGTGACTGTGGTGTCCGGTGTGCCTGGCTACACACAGCAATGTTTAAAAAGCAATTTAGTTCACGAGACTGTGTCGCAATTATTCCAAACGTATATATGCAGCTGTGTGTGGTTTCTGTGCTAGAGGAAAGCTGTGTCACCAAATAAGCTATTCCCCATATCCTCTCCTTTGACCAATAGGTTATTTATAGGGTTACTTGTGCTCACAACTAGGTGGCAAACTGAATAGGATTAAAACCTAATTTTCTTCTGTTAAGTGTGATCAGTCCACGGGTCATCATTACTTCTGGGATATTACTCCTCCCCAACAGGAAGTGCAAGAGGATTCACCCAGCAGAGCTGCATATAGCTCCTCCCCTCTACGTCACTCCCAGTCATTCTCTTGCACCCAACGACTAGATAGGATGTGTGAGAGGACTATGGTGATTATACTTAGTTTTTATCTTCAATCAAGAGTTTGTTATTTTAAAATAGCACCGGAGTGTGTTATTATCTCTCTGGCAGAGTTTGAAGAAGAATCTACCAGAGTTTTTGTTATGATTTTAGCCGGAGTAGTTAAGATCATATTGCTGTTTCTCGGCCATCTGAGGAGAGGTAAACTTCAGATCAGGGGACAGCGGGCAGATGAATCTGCATAGAGGTATGTAGCAGTTTTTATTTTCTGATAATGGAATTGATGAGAAAATCCTGCCATACCGATATAATGTCATGTATGTATACTTTACACTTCAGTATTCTGGGGAATGGTACTTCACTAGAATTACACTGTAAGAAATACATAAAGCTGTTTAATAACTAGAGATTATGTTTAACGTTTTTGCTGGAATGTAAAATCGTTTTCATTTACTGAGGTACTGAGTGAATAAATGTTTGGGCACTATTTTTCCACTTGGCAGTTGCTTAATCTGTTTTCTGACAGTTTCTGTTCTCCCTCACTGCTGTGTGTGAGGGGGAGGGGCCGTTTTTTGGCGCTTTTACTACGCATCAAATATTTCAGTCAGCAACTCATTGTATTCCCTGCATGATCCGGTTCATCTCTACAGAGCTCAGGGGTCTTCAAAACTTATTTTGAGGGAGGTAATTTCTCTCAGCAGAGCTGTGAGAATTGTAGTTTGACTGAGATAAAAAACGTTTATTCTGTAATTTGTTTCCTGCTTTCAGAATTTGTTATCTTTGCTAATGGGATTAAACCTTTGCTAAAGTTGTGTTGTTTACAAGGATTGAGGCTATAACTGTTTCAATTTATTAATTTTCAACTGTCATAGATCTTCTGTGCTTCTTAAAGGCACAGTACGTTTTAATATTATTCTAATTGAATTGTATTTCCAAGTTGCAAGTTTATTTGCTAGTGTGTTAAACATGTCTGATTCAGAGGATGATACCTGTGTCATTTGTTGCAATGCCAAAGTGGAGCCCAATAGAAATTTATGTACTAACTGTATTGATGCTACTTTAAATAAAAGTCAATCTGTACAAATTGAACAAATTTCACCAAACAACGAGGGGAGAGTTATGCCGACTAACTCGCCTCACGTGTCAGTACCTACATCTCCCGCTCAGAGGGAGGTGCGTGATATTGTAGCGCCGAGTACATCTGGGCGGCCATTACAAATCACATTACAGGATATGGCTACTGTTATGACTGAGGTTTTGGCTAAATTACCAGAACTAAGAGGTAAGCGTGATCACTCTGGGGTGAGAACAGAGTGCGCTGATAATATTAGGGCCATGTCAGACACTGCGTCACAGGTGGCAGAACATGAGGACGGAGAACTTCATTCTGTGGGTGACGGTTCTGATCCAAACAGACTGGATTCAGATATTTCAAATTTTAAATTTAAACTGGAAAACCTCCGTGTATTACTAGGGGAGGTGTTAGCGGCTCTGAATGATTGTAACACAGTTGCAATACCAGAGAAAATGTGTAGGTTGGATAAATATTTTGCGGTACCGACGAGTACTGAGGTTTTTCCTATACCTAAGAGACTTACTGAAATTGTTACTAAGGAGTGGGATAGACCCGGTGTGCCGTTCTCACCCCCTCCGATATTTAGAAAAATGTTTCCAATAGACGCCATCACAAGGGACTTATGGCAAACGGTCCCTAAGGTGGAGGGAGCAGTTTCTACCTTAGCTAAGCGTACCACTATCCCGGTGGAGGATAGCTGTGCTTTTTCAGATCCAATGGATAAAAAGTTAGAGGGTTACCTTAAGAAAATGTTTGTTCAACAAGGTTTTATATTGCAACCCCTTGCATGCATTGCGCCGATCACGGCTGCAGCGGCATTCTGGATTGAGTCTCTGGAAGAGAACATTGGTTCAGCTACTCTGGACGACATTACGGACAGGCTTAGAGTCCTTAAACTAGCTAATTCATTCATTTCGGAGGCCGTAGTACATCTTACTAAACTTACGGCGAAGAATTCAGGATTCGCCATTCAGGCACGCAGGGCGCTGTGGCTAAAATCCTGGTCAGCTGATGTTACTTCTAAGTCTAAATTGCTTAATATACCTTTCAAAGGGCAGACCTTATTCGGGCCCGGGTTGAAAGAGATTATCGCTGACATTACAGGAGGTAAAGGCCATGCCCTGCCTCAGGACAAAGCCAAAGTTAAGGCTAGACAGTCTAATTTTCGTTCCTTTCGTAATTTCAAAGCAGGAGCAGCATCAACTTCCTCTGCACCAAAACAGGAAGGAGCTGTTGCTCGCTACAGACAAGGCTGGAAACCTAACCAGTCCTGGAACAAGGGCAAGCAGGCCAGGAAACCTGCTGCTGCCCCTAAAACAGCATGAATTGAGGGCCCCCGATCCGGGATCGGATCTAGTGGGGGGCAGACTTTCTCTCTTCGCCCAGGCTTGGGCAAGAGATATCCAGGATCCCTGGGCGCTAGAGATAATATCTCAGGGATACCTTCTGGACTTCAAATACTCTCCTCCAAGAGAGAGATTTCATCTGTCAAGATTGTCAACAATCCAGACAAAGAAAGAGGCGTTTCTACGCTGCGTACAAGAGCTCTTGTTAATGGGAGTAATCCATCCAGTTCCACGATCGGAACAGGGACAGGGGTTTTACTCAAATCTATTTGTGGTTCCCAAAAAAGAGGGAACTTTCAGACCAATCCTGGACTTAAAGATCCTAAACAAATTCCTAAGAGTTCCATCGTTCAAGATGGAGACTATTCGGACAATTTTACCTATGATCCAAGAGGGTCAGTACATGACCACTGTAGATTTAAAAGATGCTTACCTTCACATACCGATTCACAAAGATCATTATCGGTACCTAAGGTTTGCCTTCCTAGACAGGCATTACCAGTTTGTGGCTCTTCCATTCGGATTGGCTACAGCTCCAAGAATCTTCACAAAGGTTCTGGGTGCTCTTCTGGCGGTACTAAGACCGCAGGGAATCTCGGTAGCTCCATACCTAGACGACATTCTGATACAAGCTTCAAGCTTTCAAACTGCCAAGTCTCATACAGAGTTAGTGCTGGCATTTCTAAGGTCACATGGATGGAAGGTGAACGAAAAGAAAAGTTCACTCGTTCCACTCACAAGAGTTCCCTTCCTGGGGACTCTTATAGATTCTGTAGAAATGAAGATTTACCTGACAGAGGACAGGCTAACAAGACTTCAAAGTGCTTGCCGCACCCTACATTCCATTCAACACCCGTCAGTGGCTCAATGCATGGAGGTAATCGGCTTAATGGTAGCGGCAATGGACATAGTACCCTTTGCACGCTTACACCTCAGACCACTGCAACTGTGCATGCTAAGTCAGTGGAATGGGGATTACTCAGACTTATCCCCTTCTCTGAATCTGGATCAAGAGACCAGAAATTCTCTTCTATGGTGGCTTTCTCGGCCACATCTGTCCAGGGGGATGCCATTCAGCAGACCAGACTGGACAATTGTAACAACAGACGCCAGCCTTCTAGGTTGGGGTGCCGTCTGGAATTCTCTGAAGGCTCAGGGACAATGGAGTCAGGAGGAGAGTCTCCTGCCAATAAACATTCTGGAATTGAGAGCAGTTCTCAATGCCCTCCTGGCTTGGCCCCAGTTGACAACTCGGGGGTTCATCAGGTTTCAGTCAGACAACATCACGACTGTTGCTTACATCAACCATCAGGGAGGGACAAGAAGCTCCCTAGCTATGATGGAAGTATCAAAGATAATTCTCTGGGCAGAGTCTCACTCTTGCCACCTGTCAGCAATCCACATCCCGGGAGTGGAGAACTGGGAGGCGGATTTCTTAAGTCGTCAGACTTTTCATCCGGGGGAGTGGGAACTTCATCCGGAGGTCTTTGCCCAAATACTGCGACGTTGGGGCAAACCAGAGATAGATCTCATGGCGTCTCGACAGAACGCCAAGCTTCCTCGTTACGGGTCCAGATCCAGGGATCCAGGAGCAGTCCTGATAGATGCTCTGACAGCACCTTGGGACTTCAGGATGGCTTACGTGTTTCCACCCTTCCCGTTGCTTCCTCGATTGATTGCCAGAATCAAACAAGAGAGAGCATCAGTGATTCTAATAGCACCTGCGTGGCCACGCAGGACTTGGTATACAGACCTGGTGGACATGTCATCCTGTCCACCTTGGTCTCTACCTCTGAAGCAGGACCTTCTGATGCAGGGTCCCTTCAAACATCAAAATCTAACTTCTCTGAAGCTGACTGCTTGGAAATTGAACGCTTGATTTTATCAAGACGTGGGTTTTCTGAGTCAGTTATTGATACCTTAATACAGGCTAGGAAACCTGTTACCAGAAAGATTTACCATAAGATATGGCGTAAATACCTATATTGGTGTGAATCCAAAGGTTACTCTTGGAGTAAGGTTAGGATTCCTAGGATATTGTCTTTTCTACAAGAAGGTTTAGAAAAGGGTTTATCTGCTAGTTCATTAAAGGGACAGATCTCAGCTCTGTCCATTCTGTTACACAAACGTCTGTCAGAAGTTCCTGACGTCCAGGCTTTTTGTCAGGCTTTGACCAGGATTAAGCCTGTGTTTAAAACTGTTGCTCCACCATGGAGTTTAAACCTTGTTCTTAATGTTTTACAGGGCGTTCCGTTTGAACCCCTTCATTCCATTGATATAAAGTTGTTATCTTGGAAAGTTCTATTTTTAATGGCTATTTCCTCGGCTCGAAGAGTCTCTGAATTATCAGCCTTACATTGTGATTCTCCTTATTTGATTTTTCATTCGGATAAGGTAGTCCTGCGTACTAAACCTGGGTTCTTACCTAAGGTAGTTACTAACAGGAATATCAATCAAGAGATTGTTGTTCCTTCTTTATGCCCAAATCCTTCTTCAAAGAAGGAACGTCTACTGCACAACCTGGATGCAACTAAGGAATTTCGACAAACGTCTTCTCTGTTTGTCATTTACTCTGGGCAGAGGAGAGGTCAAAAAGCTTCCGCTACCTCTCTTTCTTTTTGGCTTCGTAGCATAATTCGTTTAGCTTATGAGACTGCTGGACAGCAGCCTCCTGAAAGAATTACAGCTCATTCTACTAGAGCTGTGGCTTCCACTTGGGCCTTCAAGAATGAGGCCTCTGTTGAACAGATTTGCAAGGCTGCAACTTGGTCTTCGCTTCATACTTTTTCCAAATTTTACAAATTTGACACTTTTGCTTCATCGGAGGCTATTTTTGGGAGAAAGGTTCTTCAGGCAGTGGTTCCTTCTGTATAAAGAGCCTGCCTATCCCTCCCGTCATCCGTGTACTTTTGCTTTGGTATTGGTATCCCAGAAGTAATGATGACCCGTGGACTGATCACACTTAACAGAAGAAAACATAATTTATGCTTACCTGATAAATTCCTTTCTTCTGTGGTGTGATCAGTCCACGGCCCGCCCTGTTTTTAAGGCAGGTAAATATTTTTTAATTTATACTCCAGTCACCACTTCACCCTTGGCTTTTCCTTTCTCGTTGGTCCTTGGTCGAATGACTGGGAGTGACGTAGAGGGGAGGAGCTATATGCAGCTCTGCTGGGTGAATCCTCTTGCACTTCCTGTTGGGGAGGAGTAATATCCCAGAAGTAATGATGACCCGTGGACTGATCACACCACAGAAGAAAGGAATTTATCAGGTAAGCATAAATTATGTTTTATTAGTGACTTCCATGCTTAGCACCCATAATGTGACATTTTATCAGAGTAGCCTCAATCCTATGCGTTTCATGCAAGATGCATTTCGTAAGGGATTATGCTAATATGTGCACACAATGTTATCTCTTTCTTATACAAAGCTGCAATAGTTATATAAATGTTCTTAGAAATTTTCAAAAATTTCATCCTCAACATATGGCATATATAACATATATATATATATATATATATATATATATATATATATATATATATATATATATATATATATATATACACACAGTCCTGGCCAAAAGTTTTGAGAATTACACAAATATTCATTTCTCTTGTTAAGTGTATTCAGTCCACGGGTCATCCATTACTTATGGGATATATTCCCTTCCCAACAGGAAGTTGCAAGAGGATCACCCAAGCAGAGCTGCTATATAGCTCCTCCCCTCACATGTCATATCCAGTCATTCTCTTGCAACTCAACTAGATAGGACGTTGTGAGAGGTCTGTGGTGTTTTTTATACTTAGTTTATTCCTCAATCAATAGTTTGTTATTTTAAATGGCACCGGAGCATGCTGTTTGTTCTCAGGCAGTATTTGGAAGAAGAATCTGCCTGCGTTTTCTATGATCTTAGCAGAAGTAACTAAGATCCACTGGCTGTTCTCGCATATTCTGAGCAGTGGGGTAACTTTCAGAAAGGGAATTGCGTGTGGGGAATCCTGCAAACAAGGTATGTGCAGTAAATTATTTTTCTAAGGAATGGAATTGACTAAGAAAATACTGCTGATACCGATGTAATGTAAGTACAGCCTTAAATGCAGTAGCGACTGGTATCAGGCTGATGAATGTATGTACAATAAGTAATTTTCTAAGGAATGGAATTGACTAAGAAAATACTGTTAATACTGAGGTAATGTATGAGCCTTAACTGCAGTAGAAGCGACTGGTAGCAGGCTTATTAATAATACTACCTAACTTTTAAAGTGCATGTTATTCGTTTTTTTGTGAGGTACTTTGGTGATAAATCTTTTGGGGCATGATTTTCCACATGACTGTCGTTTATTTCTATATAGAAACGATTAACTGAGGTTTCCCACTGCTGTAATATGAGTGGGAGGGGCCTATTTTAGCGCTTTTTTGCGCAGTAAAAATTCAGTTAAAATTCAGTTACAGTCTTCCTGCTTCTTCCTCCTTGATCCAGGACGTCTCTAGAGAGCTCAGGGGTCTTCAGAATTCATTTTGAGGGAGGTAATCAGTCACAGCAGACCTGTGACAGTGTGTTTGACTATGATAAAAACGTTAATTGTTAAATTGATTATCCGTTTTTGGGTATTAAGGGGTTAATCATCCATTTGCTAGTGGGTGCAATGCTTTGCTAACTTAATACATTTACTGTGAAAATTTGGTTGCTATAACTGATTTGGTTCATTGTTATTTCAACTGTGACAATTTTTTGTGCTTCTTAAAGGCGCAGTAGCGTTTTTTATATTGCTTGTAAACTTATTTGAAAGGATTTTCCAAGCTTGCTAGTCTCATTGCTAGTCTGTTTAAACATGTCTGACACAGATTAATCTGTTTGTTCACTATGTTTGAAGGCCAATGTGGAGCCCCACAAAAATATGTGTACTAAATGTATTGATGTCACTTTGAATAAAAGTCAAATTTTATCTGTAAAGAAATTATCACCAGACAACGAGGGGGAAGTTATGCCGACTAACTCTCCTCACGTGTCAGTACCTTCGCCTCCCGCTCAGGAGGCGCGTGATATTGTGGCGCCAAGTACATCAGAGAGGCCCATACAAATCACTTTGCAAGACATGGCTGCTGTTATGACAGAGGTATTATCTAAATTGCCTGAATTAAGAGGCAAGTGCGATAGCTCTGGGTTAAGGACAGAGCGCACTGATGATGTGAGAGCCATGTCCGATACTGCGTCACAATTTGCAGAACATGAGGACGGAGAGCTTCATTCTGTGGGTGACGGATCTGATCCAGGGAGACCGGATTCAGAGATTTCTAATTTTAAATTTAAGCTTGAGAACCTCCGTGTATTGCTAGGGGAGGTATTAGCGGCTCTGAATGATTGTAACACGGTTGCAATTCCAGAGAAAATATGTAGGTTGGATAGATACTTTGCGGTACCGGTGTGTACTGATGTTTTTCCTATACCTAAAAGGCTTACAGAAATTATTAGCAAGGAGTGGGATAGACCCGGTGTGCCCTTTTCCCCTCCTCCGATATTTAGAAAAATGTTTCCAATAGACGCCACCACACGAGACTTATGGCAGACAGTCCCTAAGGTGGAGGGAGCAGTTTCTACTTTAGCTAAACGTACCACTATCCCGGTGGAGGATAGTTGTGCTTTTTCGGATCCAATGGATAAAAAATTAGAAGGTTACCTTAAGAAAATGTTTGTTCAACAAGGTTTTATCTTACAGCCCCTTGCATGCATTGCGCCTGTCACTGCTGCTGCGGCATTCTGGTTTGAGTCTCTGGAAGAGGCCATTCGCACAGCTCCATTGGATGAGATTATGGCCAAGCTTAAAGCACTTAAGCTAGCTAATGCATTTGTTTCTGATGCCGTTGTACATTTAACCAAACTAACGGCTAAGAACTCCGGATTCGCCATCCAGGCGCGCAGAGCGCTATGGCTTAAATCCTGGTCAGCTGACGTGACTTCTAAATCTAAATTGCTTAATATTCCTTTCAAAGGGCAGACCTTATTCGGGCCCGGCTTGAAAGAAATTATTGCTGACATTACTGGAGGTAAGGGTCATACTCTTCCTCAGGACAGGGCCAAATCAAAGGCCAAACAGTCTAATTTTCGTACCTTTCGTAACTTCAAGGCAGGAGCAGCATCAACTTCCTCCGCTCCAAAACAGGAAGGACCTGTTGCTCGTTACAGACAGGGCTGGAAAGCTAACCAGCCCTGGAACAAGGGCAAGCAGGCCAGAAAGCCTACTTCTGCCCCTAAGACAGCATGAAGTGAGGGCCCCCGATCCGGAAATGGATCTAGTGGGGGGCAGACTATCTCTCTTCGCCCAGGCTTGGGCAAGAGATGTCCAGGATCCCTTAGCGTTGGAGATCATATCTCAGGGATATTTTCTGGACTTCAAAGCTTCTCCTCCACAAGGGAGATTTCATCTTTCAAGGTTATCAGCAAACCAAATAAAGAAAGAGGCATTTCTACGCTGTGTGCAAGACCTCTTAGTAATGGGGGTGATCCACCCAGTTCCGCAGACGGAACAAGGGCAAGGGTTTTACTCAAATCTGTTTGTGGTTCCCAAGAAAGAGGGAACCTTCAGACCAATCTTGGACCTAAAAATCTTAAACAAATTCCTAAGAGTTCCATCATTTAAAATGGAAACTATTCGAACCATCCTCCCTATGATCCAAGAGGGTCAATACATGACCACAGTAGATTTAAAGGATGCCTACCTTCATATACCGATTCACAAAGATCATTATCGGTACCTAAGATTTGCCTTTCTAAACAGGCATTACCAGTTTGTAGTTCTTCCCTTTGGGTTAGCTACGGCCCCGAGAATTTTTACAAAGGTTCTGGGCTCACTCCTAGCGGTGCTAAGGCCGCGAGGCATAGCGGTGGCGCCGTACCTAGACGACATTCTGATACAAGCGTCAGGTTTTCAAATTGCCAAGTCTCATACAGAGATAGTTCTGGCATTTCTGAGGTCGCATGGGTGGAAGGTGAACGTGGAAAATAGTTCTCTATCACCTCTCACAAGAGTCTCTTTCCTAGGGACTCTGATAGATTCTGTAGAAATGAAAATTTACCTGACGGAGGCCAGGTTATCAAAACTCTTAAATGCTTGCCGTGTCCTTCATTCCATTTCACGCCCGTCAGTAGCTCAGTGCATGGAAGTAATCGGCTTAATTGTAGCGGCAATGGACATAGTACCATTTGCGTGCCTGCATCTCAGACCCCTGCAATTATGCATGCTAAGTCAGGGGAATGGGGATTACTCAGATTTGTCCCCTCTACTAAATCTGGATCAAGAGACCAGAGATTCTCTTCTCTGGTGGCTTTCTCAGGTCCACCTGTCCAAGGGGATGACCTTTCGCAGGCCAGATTGGACAATTGTAACAACAGATGCCAGCCTTCTAGGTTGGGGCGCAGTCTGGAACTCCCTGAAGGCTCAGGGATTATGGACTCAGGAGGAGAAACTCCTCCCAATAAATATTCTGGAGTTGAGAGCAATATTCAATGCTCTTCTAGCTTGGCCTCAGTTAGCAACACTGAGGTTCATCAGATTTCAGTCGGACAACATCACGACTGTGGCTTACATCAACCATCAAGGGGGGAACCAGGAGTTCCCTAGCGATGTTGGAAGTCTCAAAGATAATTCGCTGGGCAGAGTCTCACTCTTGCCACCTGTCAGCGATCTACATCCCAGGCGTGGAGAACTGGGAGGCGGATTTTCTAAGTCGCCAGACTTTTCATCCGGGGGAGTGGGAACTTCATCCGGAGGTCTTCGCTCAACTGATTCATCGTTGGGGGCAAACCAGATCTGGATCTCATGGCGTCTCGCCAGAACGCCAAGCTTCCTTGTTACGGATCCAGGTCCAGGGACCCGGGAGCGGCGCTGATAGATGCTCTGACAGCCCCTTGGGTCTTCAACGTTGCTTATGTGTTTCCACCATTTCCGATGCTACCTCGACTGATTGCCAAGATCAAACAGGAGAGAGCATCGGTGATTCTGATAGCGCCTGCGTGGCCACGCAGGACCTGGTATGCAGACCTAGTGGACATGTCGTCCTGTCCACCATGGTCTCTACCTCTGAGGCAGGACCTTCCAATACAAGGTCCTTTCAAACATCCAAATCTAATTTCTCTGAGGCTGACTGCATGGAGATTGAACGCTTGATCCTATCAAAGCGTGGCTTCTCGGAGTCAGTTATTGATACCTTATTACAGGCACGGAAGCCTGTTACCAGAAAAATTTACCATAAGATATGGTGTAAATATTTATATTGGTGCGAATCCAAGGGTTACTCATGGAGTAAGGTTAGGATTCCTAAGATATTGTCTTTTCTACAAGAGGGTTTAGAAAAGGGCTTATCTGCTAGTTTGTTAAAGGGACATATTTCTGCTCTGTCTATTCTCTTACACCAGATCTTTCCAAACTTTTCATGTTGGTGACACACTTTTTAGACCTACATCATTTCGCGACACAGTAGTTCAGTTTTACTGGCAAACAGGAGGTTAAACTAACTTGTTTTAAGAGATACGGACACATACATAAATGATATAATAACAAAATGTATTTACAAGTAACAGTAAGTATGTGCAAGAATAAAAAAAAGTTTAATAACACCAATAGCTACTTACTATTTTAATGGGATGTATGAGGTTGATGGGATGAACACAATTTCAGAATATTTGGTGTAATATTAGATAATGATACTCACATTTCATCATCAAGCATTTTTAAGCTTCCCCTTCCTATCCATATATCAAGAGCAGGAGCAGCAATGCACTACTGGGAGCTAGTTGCAAAAAAAACAAAAAAACCCACTGACTTCTGACTTCAGCTCAGCGTTTAAGCTGTCGCCCTCAGAGCTCGGTGAGACCGATTGAATACTGCCCGCGCTGCAAACACACTGCTTTACCACTCACTAACTACACATGCATTCACAAGCCAATTTAGGAGACTACACGTGCAGTCAGGAGCCAATGTGCCGCCAATGGGAATAGTTTCAGTTCCCACTGAGCTGCACCAATAGGCTAAGATGATCTGTGACCCCCTAGGTATCATCACGTGTCAACCATGTGATATGCGTAGCAGGCAGGCGGAAAGTCAGAAACCAAAAAAAAAAAAGTAAAAAAAAATTAAATTTTACAAAATTTGTACTGAAGCAGGGACACACCTACACACTGCTGCCAACACACTAGTGTGTCCCGACACACAGTTTGGAAAGCAATGTCTTACACAAACGTCTGGCAGAAGTTCCAGACGTCCAGGCTTTTTGTCAGGCTTTGACTAGGATTAAGCCTGTGTTTAAGACTGTTGCTCCTCCGTGGAGCTTAAACTTGGTTCTTAAAGTTCTTCAAGGGGTTCCGTTTGAACCCCTTCATTGCATTGATATTAAGCTTTTATCTTGGAAAGTTCTGTTTTTGATGGCTATTTCCTCGGCTCGAAGAGTCTCTGAGTTATCGGCCTTACATTGTGATTCTCCTTATCTGATTTTCCATTCAGACAAGGTAGTTCTGCGTACTAAACCTGGATTTTTACCTAAGGTAGTTTCTAACAGGAATATCAATCAGGAGATTGTTGTTCCATCATTATGTCCTAATCCTTCTTCAAAGAAGGAACGACTTTTACATAATCTGGACATAGTCCGTGCCCTGAAGTTCTATTTACAGGCAACTAAAGATTTTTGTCAAACTTCTTCCTTGTTTGTCGTGTACTCTGGTCAGAGGAGAGGTCAAAAAGCTTCGGCAACCTCTCTATCCTTCTGGCTTCGTAGCATAATACGTTTAGCCTATGAGACTGCTGGACAGCAGCCCCCTGAAAGAATTACAGCTCATTCCACTAGAGCTGTGGCTTCCACCTGGGCCTTTAAGAATGAGGCCTCTGTTGAACAGATTTGCAAGGCTGCAACTTGGTCTTCGCTTCACACTTTTTCAAAATGTTTGACACTTTTGCTTCTTCGGAGGCTGTTTTTGGGAGAAAGGTTCTACAGGCAGTGGTTCCTTCCGTTTAAGTTCCTGCCTTGTCCCTCCCATCATCCGTGTACTTTGGCTTTGGTATTGGTATCCCATAAGTAATGGATGACCCGTGGACTGAATACACTTAACAAGAGAAAACATAATTTATGCTTACCTGATAAATTTATTTCTCTTGTAGTGTATTCAGTCCACGGCCCGTCCTGTCTTTTTAAGGCAGATCTAAATTTTAATTAAAACTCCAGTCACCACTGCACCCTATGGTTTCTCCTTTCTTGTCTTGTTTCGGTCGAATGACTGGATATGACATGTGAGGGGAGGAGCTATATAGCAGCTCTGCTTGGGTGATCCTCTTGCAATTTCCTGTTGGGAAGGGAATATATCCCATAAGTAATGGATGACCCGTGGACTGAATACACTACAAGAGAAATAAATTTATCAGGTAAGCATAAATTATGTTTTTTACAAAGTCTGCTGCTTCACGGCTAGATTACGAGTTGTGCGTTAGGGTTAAAAAGCAGCGTTGAGAGGTCCCAAGGCTTTTTTTTAACGCCTGCTGGTATTACGAGTCCTGCAGGTACAGGTGTACCTCTCAATTTTTTGGCCAGACTCGGAAATACCGCAAATCCACTTTTGTCAGTTGCGTATCCTATATTTCCATTAGCATAGCGCTGGTATTACGAGTCTGACAAAAAGTGAGCAGTACACCCTCTCCTGTCAAAACTGATACTGCATTTAAAAGTCAGTAGTTAAGAGTTTTACACTACAACGCTGTAGCATAAAACTCTTAACTAAAGTGCTAAAAAGTACACTAGCACCCATAAACTACCTATTAACCCCTAAACCGAGGCCCCCCAACATCGCAAACACTAAAATAAAAATTTAACCCCTAATCTGCCGAACTGGACATCGGCACCACTATAATAAACATATTAACCCCTAAACCGCCGCACTCCTGCATCGCAAACACTAGTTAAATATTATTAACCCATAATCTGCCTGCCCTAACATCGCCAACACCTACCTACATTTATTATTAAATAATCTTTTACTGAGAACCATAAAATACATACAATAATAGCATAGGAAAAAAAAGACCAATACAATACAGATACAGCTGTCATTATGACACAAGTGACAAAGATATAAGAATATATAATCCGTCAGTCATATATTGCACAATAAGAACATGAAGTATTATAAGGTCATATACATTTAGGAACTCATATTTTAATAAAATAAGCAAATAGAGCTTATTAACCAATGACTAATATACCAGTCCTTTATGGACCAACTGTTACAGGCAAAGTTAATCTTATAACTGTGATAGCCATAAAAAAGATAACTAAATCAATTGCAACTTAATAATATATTGTGGTGGTGCCTAGTGTGGACAAACCATAAAAACATGACATATTGCCTAATCTACTATCAATCGCTATCTCCTTATATATTCCAACATCCTTTGAGGAGGGGAAAAAAAGGGGGGGGGGAAAGGGAGGGAAAGGAAATATTAAGTTTCAAGTGGCCTGATTAACTGGTACTAACCAGATGGGGGTAATCCGAAAGTAGCTACTATTGTGAAACTAGTAAGGGATACTTACTTCCACGTCTACTTGGATGGTTTCCTGTAAAGGTCCCAGACTCGCCAGATATTATGATAAAGCTCCAAATTACCAGTGTGTTTGGACGTGTATAATTCCATGTCTCTAATAAACACAACTATAACTACAATTTTAGAAAAGGAGGGAGCGGACTTCTGTTTCCAATCTCTTGCTATTGCCAGCTTTGTGGCTATTAATATGTAGGTCAGAAGAGACCTATCAGTAATTGGAAGTCCGGCTGCTCCATGATGGAGAAGTCCAAGAGAAGGAATCATAGGTAAGCTGATATTGAGATGATGAAGTAGATTGAAGACCAATCCCCAAAGGTTTTTAATCTTGGGGCATTCCCACCAAATATGTATTGGCGAGCCTATTTTTCCACAACCTCTCCAGCACATAGGTGAAGACTTATAATATTGATACAATACAGTAGGAACAAGGTGCCACCAGACCATAATTTTATAATATAGTTCCCAGAGGGTTGCACAATGTAGAGTCTTTTTAGCTATCACCAGCTCCCTGAACCAAACAGATGCATCTAAAGTGGAATGCAGTTCTCTTTCCCAAGCTAAATACTGGTTAAGTTTAGTAGGCCCTACGTGGTAGTCAGGATACGGTAGTGAAAGGAGATAGATCCCTTTAGAGGTCTACTTAGCTTCCATCTGTTTTCCCAAGAAGTATAAGGTCTAGGGATGTTTACTCTCATCCCCCATGAGGATAAAAGGCTAACGACTAAATTACTTAAACAAATCTTTCGCTTTTGCAAAATCCATTAGCTTATTCTCTCTGTATAATTCTGCCACTGGGAGGTCAGCTGCTGCCGCCCATTTTAGGGTATGTTTTTCAGCAAGGGAGATCAAGATAGCCCGGAAGCGCTCTTTTTGTGTCCCAATGTTTCAGGGCATCTAACAGAATGGGGTGAGTGATGTGCAGCCCAGACCTCAGGTGAGGGGATATCCACGGGAGATCGGACAACACCAACCCTCTAGGTAGCCAATCCTGCTCTACTTCCTGCCAGCGGAAGCTGGTTGCCGGCATGGACCAGCCCATCAACTGAGAAAGTCGAGCTGCATCATAGTATGAAACAATAATCGGGTAGGATAGGCCTCCACTATCAATAGGTTTTTGCATAACTATGGCGTTAGTATGCGATCTCTTTCCCATCCATACATATGCAGAAATCAAGCTTTGGAATCTATTTAAGATATGTCTGGGAACTGTATAAGGAATGCACCTGAACAAGTAGGTGAGTTTGGGCAAAAATGCCATTTTGCCTGCCGCTATCCTACCCGTCCAAGATAGCTCTCTGCATTCCCAACCCTGCAAGATAGCTGCAAATTCTGCTAGCCTATCAGTAAAATTAGCTGAGATAACTGTGTTCAGGTCCGGGCTCAAAACAACACCTAGATGTCTGATGGAATTAAGGGACCACTGAAAAGGATACTTCCTTTGTAATGAAATAAGAGTCTGAGGGGGGACATGTAGACACAAAACCTCTGTTTTAGTGAGATTGAGTTTGTACATACTATGTTGACTATATATACTAATAGTCTCAAAAACTTCTTTCATGGAAGTTTCTGGGTTTGTCAAGAGGAGAGTGACATCATCCGCGAACAGCGCAATCTTATGTTGGGAAGATCCATACTGCAATCCAGAGATGTCAAGGTTGGTTCTAATAGCCTGCGCCACCGGTTCTATTACCAGGGCGAAAAGGAGAGGAGACAGGGGGCACCCCTGCCTGGTTCCATTAGCAATTTTAAGAGTCTGACCTAAAATCCACCCCACAAACCCTTGCTGTCGGTCAGAATACAATGCTTGCACTGCTGTAATAAATTGCCTTGGAAAATTGAATATCTTTAAAACTTCCCATAAGAAGTCCCAACTGACCCTGTCAAACGCCTTTTCGGCATCAAGTGACAGGGCCAAGAATGGGATCTTCCTTCTGTTGACATCGTGCAAGATAGCCAATATTCTTCGGGTGTTATCTGGACCCTCTCTGTTCGGTACAAATCCCACCTGGTCTTTGTGTATAACTGTGGGGATTATCGTCGCTAGTCTGTTAGCCAGCAACTTTGAAAACAACTTTACATCCACATTAATAAGCGAAATGGGCCTGTAATTCTGGCACAATTGAGGATCTTTTCCAGGCTTGGGGATCATTATTATTTCGGCTTCTAAGAACTCTCCAAGAGCTCCTCCAGACTCGGCCCATTCATTAAAAGTTTTCAGAAGAGCCGGACTAATTATCTTTGCTAACAGTTTATAAAACTGTCCCGTAAACCCGTCTGGGCCCGGAGCCTTACTAGCTTTAAGCTGCCAAATTCCCCCTTGGATTTCCTCCAAGGTAAAGGGAGAACAGAGAGATTAAGTTTGAGCGTCATCCAGAGTTGGAAGACCCAAAGAAGACAGGTAAGAGCTTGCATGCTGAACAGTCGTCTTATGGTGTTCAATATTGTATAGCGAGGAATAATATCGCCAAAATGACTTTCCTATGTCTTAAGGTGCAGTTACAACTTGATCTTCTAGCTTTATGGAGGCAATGCGCCGCTGAGCTAACCTGTTGCGCAACTTAGAGGCCAAAAGTGCATTAGCTTTATTGCTAAGCGTATAGAATACACGCCAAAGTTTAGACAGCATTATCTGAGTTCTATGAAGCTCCTGCCGCCGTATATCCGCTCGAATCTGCTCAAGCCTCAAAGTTCCCTCACGAGTAGGGTTCATCTTCTGAATACCTACATTTATTAACCCCTAATCTGCTGCCCCCAACATCGCCGCCACTGTATTAAATGTACTAACCCCTAAACCTAAGTCTAACCCTAAACCTAACACCCCCTAACTGACACATAATTTTAATAAATCTAAATTAAATTACTATCATTAACTAAGTTATTCCTATTTAAAACTAAATACTTACCTGTAAAATAAACTCTAAGCTACCTACAATATAACAAATAGTTACATTGTAGCTAGCTTAGGGTTTATTTCTCTTGTTAAGTGTATTCAGTCCACGGGTCATCCATTACTTATGGGATTATATCTCCTTCCCAACAGGAAGTTGCAAGAGGATCACCCAAGCAGAGCTGCTACATAGCTCCTCCCCTCACATGTCATACCCAGTCATTCTCTTGCAACTCAACTAGATAGGTCATTGTGAGAGGTCTGTGGTGTTTTTATACTTAGTTTATTTCTTCAATCAAAAGTTTCTTATTTTAAATGGCACCGGAGTGTGCTGTTTGCTCTCAGGCAGTATTTAGAAGAATCTGCCTGCGTTTTCTATGATCTTAGCGGAAGTAACTAAGATCCACTGGCTGTTCTCGCACATTCTGAGGAGTGGGGTAACTTTCAGAAAGGGAATAGCATGCGGGGAATCCTGCAAACGAGGTATGTGCAGTAAATTATTTTTCTAAGGAATGGAATTGACTAAGAAAATACTGCTGATACCGATGTAATGTAAGTACAGCCTTAAATGCAGCGGCGACTGGTATCAGGCTGATGAATGTATGTACAATAAGTAATTTTCTAAGGAATGGAATTGACTAAGAAAATACTGTTAACACTGAAGTATTGTATAAGCCTTAACTGCAGTAGAAGCGACTGGTAGCAGGCTTATTAATAACACTATCAAACTTTTAAAGTGTATGTTTAAAACGTTTACTGGCATGTTATTCGTTTTTTGTGAGGTACTTTGGTGATAAATCTTTTGGGGCATGAAATTTTCCAAATGGCTGTTGTTTATTTCTATATAGAAACGATTAACTGAGGTTTCCCACTGTTGTAATACGAGTGGGAGGAGCCTATTTTAGCGTTTTTTTGTGCAGTAAAAATTCAGTTTCAGTCTTCCTGCTCCTTCCTCCTTGATCCAGGACGTCTCTAGAGAACTCAAGGGTCTTCAGAAGTCATTTTGAGGGAGGTAATCAGTCACAGCAGACCTGTGACAGTGTGTTTGACTGTGATAAAAAACGTTAATTGTTAATTTGATTATCCATTTTTGGGTATTAAGGGGTTAATCATCCATTTGCTAGTGGGTGCAATACTCTTTTAACTTAATACATTTACTGTGAAGATTTGGTTGCTATAACTGATTTGGTTCTTTGTTATTTCAACTGTGACGTTTTTTTGTGCTTCTTTAAGGCGCAGTAGCGTTTTTAGATTGCTTGTAAATTTACTTGAAAGATTTTTCCAAGCTTGCTAGTCATTGCGAGTCTGTTTAAACATGTCTGACACAGATGAATTTGCTTGTTCACTATGTTTGAAGGCCAATGTGGAGCCCCACAGAAATATGTGTACTAATTGTATTGATGTCACTTTGAATAAAAGTCATTCTATATCTGTAAAGAAGTTATCACCAGACAACGAGGGGGAAGTTATGCCGACTAACTCTCTTCACGTGTCAGTACCTTCGCCTCCCGCTCAGGGGGCGCGTGATATTGTGGCGCCAAGTGCATCAGAGAGGCCCATACAAATCACTTTGCAAGACATGGCTGCTGTTATGACAGAGGTATTATCTAAATTGCCTGAATTAAGAGGCAAGCGCGATAGCTCTGGGTTAAGGACAGAGCGCGCTGATGATGTGAGAGCCATGTCTGATACTGCGTCACAATTTGCAGAACATGAAGACGGAGAGCTTCATTCTGTGGGTGACGGATCTGATCCAGGGAGACCGGATTCAGAGATTTCTAATTTTAAATTTAAGCTTGAGAACCTCCGCGTATTGCTAGGGGAGGTATTAGCGGCTCTGAATGATTGTAACACGGTTGCAATTCCAGAGAAAGTATGTAGGTTGGATAGATACTTTGCGGTACCGGTGTGTACTGACGTTTTTCCTATACCTAAAAGGCTTACAGAAATTATTAGCAAGGAGTGGGATAGACCTGGTGTGCCTTTTTCCCCACCTCCGATGTTTAGAAAAATGTTCCCGATAGACGCCACCACGCAAGACTTATGGCAGACGGTCCCTAAGGTGGAGGGAGCAGTTTCTACTTTAGCTAAGCGTACCACTATCCCGGTGGAGGATAGTTGTGCTTTTTCGGATCCAATGGATAAAAAAAATAGAAGGCTACCTTAAGAAAATGTTTGTTCAACAAGGTTTTATCTTAGAGCCCCTTGCATGCATTGCGCCTGTCACTGCGGCTGCGGCATTCTGGTTTGAGTCTCTGGAAGAGGCCATTCGCACAGCTCCATTTGATGAGATTATGGCCAAGCTTAAAGCACTTAAGCTAGCTAATACATTTGTTTCTGATGCCGTTGTACATTTAACCAAACTAACGGCTAAGAACTCCGGATTCGCCATCCAGGCGCGCAGAGTGATATGGCTTAAATCCTGGTCAGCTGACGTGACTTCTAAATCTAAATTGCTTAATATTCCTTTCAAAGGGCAGACCTTATTCGGGCCCGGCTTGAAAGAAATTATTGCTGACATTACTGGGGGTAAGGGTCATACTCTTCCTCAAGACAGGGCCAAGTCAAAGGCCAAACAGTCTAATTTTCGTGCCTTTCATAATTTCAAGGCAGGAGCAGCATCAACTTCCTCCGCTCCAAAACAGGAAGGACCTGTTGCTCGTTACAGACAGGGCTGGAAAACTAACCAGTCCTGGAACAAGGGCAAGCAGGCCATAAAGCCTTCTTCTGCCCCTAAGACAGCATGAAGAGAGGGCCCCCTATCCGGAAACGGATCTAGTGGGGGGCAGACTATCTCTCTTCGCCCAGGCTTGGGCAAGAGATGTCCAGGATCCCTGGGCGTTGGAGATCATATCTCAGGGATATCTTCTGGACTTCAAAGCATCTCCTCCACAAGGGAGATTTCATCTTTCAAGGTTATCAGCAAACCAAATAAGAAAGAGGCATTTCTACGTTGTGTGCAAGACCTCTTAGTATTGGGGGTGATCCACCCAGTTCCGCGGACGGAACAAGGGCAAGGGTTTTACTCGAATCTGTTTGTGGTTCCCAAGAAAGAGGGAACCTTCAGACCAATCTTGGACCTAAAAATCTTAAACAAATTCCTAAGAGTTCCATCATTCAAGATGGAAACTATTCGAACCATCCTACCCTGATCCAAGAGGGTCAATACATGACCACGGTAGACTTAAAGGATGCCTACCTTCATATACCGATTCACAAAGATCATTATCAGTACCTAAGATTTGCCTTTCTAGACAGGCATTACCAGTTTGTAGCTCTTCCCTTCGGGTTGGCTACGGCCCAGAGAATCTTTACAAAGGTTCTGGGCTCACTTCTGGCGGTTCTAAGACCACGAGGCATAGCGGTGGCTCCGTATCTAGACGACATCCTGATACAGGCATCAAGCTTTCAAAGGGCCAAGTCTCATACAGAGATAGTTCTGGCTTTTCTGAGGTCGCATGGGTGGAAAGTGAACGTGGAAAAGAGTTCTCTATCACCACTCACAAGAGTCTCCTTCCTAGGGACTCTTATAGATTCTGTAGAGATGAAAATTTACCTGACGGAGTCCAGGTTATCAAAATTTCTAAATGCTTGCACTGTCCTTCATTCCATTCTACGCCCGTCATTGGCTCAGTGCATGGAAGTAATCGTCTTAATGGTAGCGGCAATGGACATAGTGCCATTTGCGCACCTGCATCTCAGACCGCTGGAATTATGCATGCTAAGTCAGTGGAATGGGGATTACTCAGATTTGTCCCCCCTACTAAATCTGGATCAAGAGACCAGAGTTTCTCTTCTCTGGTGGCTTTCTTGTGTCCATCTGTCCAAGGGTATGACCTTTCGCAGGCCAGATTGGACGATTGTAACAACAGATGCCAGCCTTCTAGGTTGGGGCACAGTCTGGAACTCCCTGAAGGCTCAGGGATCGTGGACTCAGGAGGAGAAACTCCTCCCAATAAATATTCTAGAGTTAAGAGCAATAGTCAATGCTCTTCTAGCTTGGCCTCAGTTAGCAACACTGAGGTTCATCAGATTCCAGTCGGACAACATCAACCATCAAGGGGGAACCAGGAGTTCCCTAGCGATGTTAGAAGTCTCAAAGATAATTCGCTGGGCGGAGTCTCACTCTTGCCACCTGTCAGCGATCCACATCCCAGGCGTACAGAACTGGGAGGCGGATTTTCTAAGTCGTCAGACTTTTCATCCGGGGGGAGTGGGAACTCCATCCGGAGGTGTTTACTCAACTGGTCCATCGTTGGGGCAAACCAGAACTGGATCTCATGGCGTCTCGCCAGAACGCCAAGCTTCCTTGTTACGGATCCAGGTCCAGGGACCCAGGAGTGGTGCTGATAGATGCTCTGACAGCCCCTTGGGTCTTCAACATGGCTTATGTGTTTCCACCATTCCCGATGCTTCCTCGACTGATTGCCAGGATCAAACAGGAAAGGGCATTGGTGATTCTGATAGCGCCTGCGTGGCCACACAGGACCTGGTATGCAGACCTAGTGGACATGTCGTCCTGTCCACCATGGTCTCTGCCTCTGAGGCAGGACCTTCTAATTCAGGGTCCTTTCAATCATCCAAATCTAATTTCTCTGAGACTGACTGCATGGAGATTGAACGCTTGATTCTATCAAAGCGTGGCTTCTCGGAGTCGGTTATTGATACCTTAATACAGGCTCGGAAACCTGTTATCAGATAAATTTACCATAAGATATGGCATAAATATTTATACTGGTGCGAATCCAAGAGTTACTCATGGAGTAAGGTTAGGATTCCTAGGATATTGTCTTTTCTACAAGAGGGTTTAGAAAAGGGCTTATCTGCTAGTTCGTTAAAGGGACAGATTTCTGCTCTGTCTATTCTTCTACACAAACGTCTGGCAGAAGTTCCAGACGTTCAGGCCTTTTGTCATGCGTTGGCTAGGATTAGGCCTGTGTTTAAGACTGTTGCTCCGCCGTGGAGTTTAAACTTAGTTCTTAAAGTTCTTCAAGGTGTTCCTTTTGAACCCCTTCATTCCATTGATATTAAGCTGTTATCTTGGAAAGTTCTGTTTTTGATGGCTATTTCCTCGGCTCGAAGAGTCTCTGAGTTATCTGCCTTACATTTTGATTCTCCTTATCTGATTTTCCATTCAGACAAGGTAGTTCTGCATACTAAACCTGGGTTCTTACCTAAGGTAGTTTCTAACAGGAATATCAATCAAGAGATTGTTGTTCCATCACTGTGTCCTAACCCTTCTTCAAGGAAGGAGCGACTCTTGCATAATCTGGACGTAGTCCGTGCCCTGAAGTTCTATTTGCAGGCAACTAAAGATTTTCATCAAACTTCTTCCCTGTTTGTCGTTTACTCTGGACAGAGGAGAGGTCAAAAAGCTTCGGCTACCTCTCTCTCCTTTTGGCTTCGTAGCATAATACGCTTAGCCTATGAGACTGCTGGACAGCAGCCTCCTGAAAGAGTTACAGCTCATTCCACTAGAGCTGTGGCTTCCACCTGGGCCTTTAAGAATGAGGCCTCTGTTGAACAGATTTGCAAGGCTGCAACTTGGTCTTCACTTCACACTTTTTCAAAATTTTACAAATTTGACACTTTTGCTTCTTCGGAGGCTGTTTTTGGGAGAAAGGTTCTACAGGCAGTGGTTCCTTCCGTTTAAAGTTCCTGCCTTGTCCCTCCTATCATCCGTGTACTTTAGCTTTGGTATTGGTATCCCATAAGTAATGGATGACCCGTGGACTGAATACACTTAACAAGAGAAAACATAATTTATGCTTACCTGATAAATTTATTTCTCTTGTAGTGTTTTCAGTCCACGGCCCGCCCTGTCTTTTAAGGCAGATGTAAATTTTTAATTCAAACTCCAGTCACCACTGCACCCTATGGTTTCTCCTTTCTTGTCTTGTTTCGGTCAAATGACTGGATATGACATGTGAGGGGAGGAGCTATGTAGCAGCTCTGCTTGGGTGATCCTCTTGCAACTTCCTGTTGGGAAGGAGATATAATCCCGTAAGTAATGGATGACCCGTGGACTGAATACACTACAAGAGAAATAAATTTATCAGGTAAGCATAAATTATGTTTTTTATTTTACAGGCAAGTTTGTATTTATTTTAACTAGGTACAATAGTTATTAAATAGTCATTAACTATTTAATAACTACCTAGTTAAAATAAAACCTAACCTATGTTACAATTACACCTAACACTACACTATAATTAAATTAATTACCTAAACTAAATACAATTAATTACAATTTAAATAAATTATCTAAAGTACGAAAAAACCCCCACTAAACTACAGAAAATAATAAAATAATTACAAGAATTTTAAACTAATTACACCTAGTTTAATCCTCCTAGCAAAATAAAAAAGCCCCCCAAAATAAAAAAGACCTACCCTACACTAAATTACAAATAGCCCTTAAAAGGGCCTTTTGCGGGGCCTTTGCCCAAAGTAATCAACCCTTTACCTGTAAAAAAAAAAATACAAATACCCCCCAATATTAAAACCCACCACCCACACAACCAACCCTACTCTAAAACCCACCAATCCCCCCTTAAAAAAACCTAACACTAACCCCTTGAAGATCACCCTACCTTGAGAAGTCTTCACCTCAACGAAGCCGGCAGAAGTGGTCCTCCAGACGGGCAGAAGTGGTCCTCCAGACGGGCAGAAGTCTTCATCCAGACGGCATCTTCTATCTTCATCCTTTCGGCGCGGAGCAGCTCCATCTTCAAGACATCCGATGCGGAGCATCCTCTTCAAATGACGGCCGACTGAAGAATGAAGGTTCCTTTAAATGACGTCATCCAAGATGGCGTCCCTTCAATTCCGATTGGCTGATAGAATTATATCAGCCAATCGGAATTAAGGTAGAAAAAATCCTATTGAAGTTCAATCCTATTGGCTGATCCAATCAGCCAATAAGATTGAGCTGGCATTCTATTGACTGATTGGATCAGCCAATAGAATGCAAGCTTAATCCTACTGGCTGATTGCATCAACCAATAGGATTTTTTCCACCTTAATTCCGATTGGCTGATAGAATTATATCAGCCAATCGGAATTGAAGGGACTCCACATCTTGGATGACGTCATTTAAAGGAACCTTCATTCTTCAGCCGGCCGTCGTTTGAAGAGGATCCTCCGCGTCAAATGTCTTGAAGATGGAGCTGCTCCGCACCGGATGGAACGAAGATAGAAGATGCCGCCTGGATGAAGACTTCTGCCCATCTGGAGGACCACTTCTGCCCGTCTGGAGGACCACTTCTGCCGGCTTCGTGGAGGACTTCGGCCCGGTTGGGTGATGACTTCTCAAGGTAGGGTGATCTTCAAGGGGTTAGTGTTAGGTTTTTTAAGGGGGGATTGGGTGGGTTTTAGAGTAGGGTTGGTTTTGTGGGTGGTGGGTTTTAACGTTGGGGGTTTTTTGTATTTTTTTTGTACAGGTAAAAGAGCTGATTACTTTGGGGCAATGCCCTGCAAAAGGCCCTTTTAAGGGCTATTTGTAATTTAGTGTAGGGTAGGGCTTTTTTATTTTGGGGGGCTTTTTTATTTTGTTAGGGGGATTAGAGTAGGCGTAATTAGTTGTAATTCTTGTAATTTTATTATTTTCTGTAATTTAGTGGGGTTTTTTCGTACTTTAGATCATTTATTTAAATTGTAATTAATTGTATTTAGTTTAGTTAATTAATTTAATTATAGTGTAGTGTTAGGTGTAATTGTAACATAGGTTAGGTTTTATTTTACAGGTAAATTTGTCTTTATTTTAACTAGGTAGTTATTAAATAGTTAATAACTATTTAATAACTATTGTACCTAGTTAAAATAAATACAAAGTTGACTGTAAAATAAAAATAAACCCTAAGATAGATACAATGTAACTATTAGTTATATTGTAGCTATCTTAGGGTTTATTTCTTCTGTTAAGTGTGATCAGTCCACGGGTCATCATTACTTCTGGGATATTACTCCTCCCCAACAGGAAGTGCAAGAGGATTCACCCAGCAGAGCTGCATATAGCTCCTCCCCTCTACGTCACTCCCAGTCATTCTCTTGCACCCAACGACTAGATAGGATGTGTGAGAGGACTATGGTGATTATACTTAGTTTTATATCTTCAATCAAAAGTTTGTTATTTTAAAATAGCACCGGAGTGTGTTATTATCTCTCTGGCAGAGTTTGAAGAAGAATCTACCAGAGTTTTTGTTATGATTTTAGCCGGAGTAGTTAAGATCATATTGCTGTTTCTCGGCCATCTGAGGAGAGGTAAACTTCAGATCAGGGGACAGCGGGCAGATGAATCTGCATAGAGGTATGTAGCAGTTTTTATTTTCTGACAATGGAATTGATGAGAAAATCCTGCCATACCGATATAATGTCATGTATGTATACTTTACACTTCAGTATTCTGGGGAATGGTACTTCACTAGAATTACACTGTAAGAAATACATAAAGCTGTTTAATAACTAGAGATTATGTTTAACGTTTTTGCTGGAATGTAAAATCGTTTTCATTTACTGAGGTACTGAGTGAATAAATGTTTGGGAACTATTTTTCCACTTGGCAGTTGCTTAATCTGTTTTCTGACAGTTTCTGTTCTCCCTCACTGCTGTGTGTGAGGGGGAGGGGCCGTTTTTTGGCGCTTTTACTACACATCAAATATTTCAGTCAGCAACTCATTGTATTCCCTGCATGATCCGGTTCATCTCTACAGAGCTCAGGGGTCTTCAAAACTTATTTTGAGGGAGGTAATTTCTCTCAGCAGAGCTGTGAGAATTATAGTTTGACTGAGATAAAAAACGTTTATTCTGTAATTTGTTTCCTGCTTTCAGAATTTGTTATCTTTGCTAATGGGATTAAACCTTTGCTAAAGTTGTGTTATTTACAAGGATTGAGGCTATAACTGTTTCAATTTATTAATTTTCAACTGTCATAGATCTTCTGTGCTTCTTAAAGGCACAGTACGTTTTAATATTATTCTAATTGAATTGTATTTCCAAGTTACAAGTTTATTTGCTAGTGTGTTAAACTTGTCTGATTCAGAGGATGATACCTGTGTCATTTGTTGCAATGCCAAAGTGGAGCCCAATAGAAATTTATGTACTAACTGTATTGATGCTACTTTAAATAAAAGTCAATCTGTACAAATTGAACAAATTTCACCAAACAACGAGGGGAGAGTTATGCCGACTAACTCGCCTCACGTGTCAGTACCTACATCTCCCGCTCAGAGGGAGGTGCGTGATATTGTAGCGCCGAGTACATCTGGGCGGCCATTACAAATCACATTACAGGATATGGCTACTGTTATGACTGAGGTTTTGGCTAAATTACCAGAGCTAAGAGGTAAGCGTGATCACTCTGGGGTGAGAACAGAGTGCGCTGATAATATTAGGGCCATGTCAGACACTGCGTCACAGGTGGCAGAACATGAGGACGGAGAGCTTCATTCTGTGGGTGACGGTTCTGATCCAAACAGACTGGATTCAGATATTTCAAATTTTAAATTTAAACTGGAAAACCTCCGTGTATTACTAGGGGAGGTGTTAGCGGCTCTGAATGATTGTAACACAGTTGCAATACCAGAGAAAATGTGTAGGTTGGATAAATATTTTGCGGTACCCGACGAGTACTGAGGTTTTTCCTATACCTAAGAGACTTACTGAAATTGTTACTAAGGAGTGGGATAGACCCGGTGTGCCGTTCTCACCCCCTCCGATATTTAGAAAAATGTTTCCAATAGACGCCACCACAAGGGACTTATGGCAAACGGTCCCTAAGGTGGAGGGAGCAGTTTCTACCTTAGCTAAGCGTACCACTATCCCGGTGGAGGATAGCTGTGCTTTTTCAGATCCAATGGATAAAAAATTAGAGGGTTACCTTAAGAAAATGTTTGTTCAACAAGGTTTTATATTGCAACCCCTTGCATGCATTGCGCCGATCACGGCTGCAGCGGCATTCTGGATTGAGTCTCTGGAAGAGAACATTGGTTCAGCTACTCTGGACGACATTACGGACAGGCTTAGAGTCCTTCAACTAGCTAATTCATTCATTTCGGAGGCCGTAGTACATCTTACTAAACTTACGGCGAAGAATTCAGGATTCGCCATTCAGGCACGCAGGGCGCTGTGGCTAAAATCCTGGTCAGCTGATGTTACTTCTAAGTCTAAATTGCTTAATATACCTTTCAAAGGGCAGACCTTATTCGGGCCCGGGTTGAAAGAGATTATCGCTGACATTACAGGAGGTAAAGGCCATGCCCTGCCTCAGGACAAAGCCAAAGCCAAGACTAGACAGTCTAATTTTCGTTCCTTTCGTAATTTCAAAGCAGGAGCAGCATCAACTTCCTCTGCACCAAAACAGGAAGGAGCTGTTGCTCGCTACAGACAAGGCTGGAAACCTAACCAGTCCTGGAACAAGGGCAAGCAGACTAGGAAACCTGCTGCTGCCCCTAAAACAGCATGAATTGAGGGCCCCCGATCCGGGATCGGATCTAGTGGGGGGCAGACTTTCTCTCTTCGCCCAGGCTTGGGCAAGAGATGTTCAGGATCCCTGGGCGCTAGAGATAATATCTCAGGGATACCTTCTGGACTTCAAATACTCTCCTCCAAGAGAGAGATTTCATCTGTCAAGATTGTCAACAATCCAGACAAAGAAAGAGGCGTTTCTACGCTGCGTACAAGAGCTCTTGTTAATGGGAGTAATCCATCCAGTTCCACGATCGGAACAGGGACAGGGGTTTTACTCAAATCTGTTTGTGGTTCCCAAAAAAGAGGGAACTTTCAGACCAATCCTGGACTTAAAGATCCTAAACAAATTCCTAAGAGTTCCATCGTTCAAGATGGAGACTATTCGGACAATTTTACCTATGATCCAAGAGGGTCAGTACATGACCACTGTAGATTTAAAAGATGCTTACCTTCACATACCGATGCACAAAGATCATTATCGGTACCTAAGGTTTGCCTTCCTCGACAGGCATTACCAGTTTGTGGCTCTTCCATTCGGATTGGCTACAGCTCCAAGAATCTTCACAAAGGTTCTGGGTGCTCTTCTGGCGGTACTAAGACCGCGGGGAATCTCGGTAGCTCCATACCTAGACGACATTCTGATACAAGCTTCAAGCTTTCAAACTGCCAAGTCTCATACAGAGTTAGTGCTGGCATTTCTAAGGTCACATGGATGGAAGGTGAACGAAAAGAAAAGTTCACTCGTTCCACTCACAAGAGTTCCCTTCCTGGGGACTCTTATAGATTCTGTAGAAATGAAGATTTACCTGACAGAGGACAGGCTAACAAGACTTCAAAGTGCTTGCCGCACCCTTCATTCCATTCAACACCCGTCAGTGGCTCAATGCATGGAGGTAATCGGCTTAATGGTAGCGGCAATGGACATAGTACCCTTTGCACGCTTACACCTCAGACCACTGCAACTGTGCATGCTAAGTCAGTGGAATGGGGATTACTCAGACTTATCCCCTTCTCTGAATCTGGATCAAGAGACCAGAAATTCTCTTCTATGGTGGCTTTCTCGGCCACATCTGTCCAGGGGGATGCCATTCAGCAGACCAGACTGGACAATTGTAACAACAGACGCCAGCCTTCTAGGTTGGGGTGCCGTCTGGAATTCTCTGAAGGCTCAGGGACAATGGAGTCAGGAGGAGAGTCTCCTGCCAATAAACATTCTGGAATTGAGAGCAGTTCTCAATGCCCTCCTGGCTTGGCCCCAGTTGACAACTCGGGGGTTCATCAGGTTTCAGTCGGACAACATCACGACTGTAGCGTACATCAACCATCAGGGAGGGACAAGAAGCTCCCTAGCTATGATGGAAGTATCAAAGATAATTCGCTGGGCAGAGTCTCACTCTTGCCACCTGTCAGCAATCCACATCCCGGGAGTGGAGAACTGGGAGGCGGATTTCTTAAGTCGTCAGACTTTTCATCCGGGGGAGTGGGAACTTCATCCGGAGGTCTTTGCCCAAATACTTCGACGTTGGGGCAAACCAGAGGTAGATCTCATGGCGTCTCGACAGAACGCCAAGCTTCCTCGTTACGGGTCCAGATCCAGGGATCCAGGAGCAGTCCTGATAGATGCTCTGACAGCACCTTGGGACTTCAGGATGGCTTACGTGTTTCCACCCTTCCCGTTACTTCCTCGATTGATTGCCAGAATCAAACAAGAGAGAGCATCAGTGATTCTAATAGCACCTGCGTGGCCACGCAGGACTTGGTATGCAGACCTGGTGGACTTGTCATCCTGTCCACCTTGGTCTCTACCTCTGAAACAGGACCTTCTGATACAGGGTCCCTTCAAACATCAAAATCTAACTTCTCTGAAGCTGACTGCTTGGAAATTGAACGCTTGATTTTATCAAGACGTGGGTTTTCTGAGTCAGTTATTGATACCTTAATACAGGCTAGGAAACCTGTTACCAGAAAGATTTACCATAAGATATGGCGTAAATACCTATATTGGTGTGAATCCAAAGGTTACTCTTGGAGTAAGGTTAGGATTCCTAGGATATTGTCTTTTCTACAAGAAGGTTTAGAAAAGGGTTTATCTGCTAGTTCATTAAAGGGACAGATCTCAGCTCTGTCCATTCTGTTACACAAACGTCTGTCAGAAGTTCCTGACGTCCAGGCTTTTTGTCAGGCTTTGGCCAGGATTAAGCCTGTGTTTAAAACTGTTGCTCCACCATGGAGTTTAAACCTTGTTCTTAATGTTTTACAGGGCGTTCCGTTTGAACCCCTTCATTCCATTGATATAAAGTTGTTATCTTGGAAAGTTCTATTTTTAATGGCTATTTCCTCGGCTCGAAGAGTCTCTGAATTATCAGCCTTACATTGTGATACTCCTTATTTGATTTTTCATTCGGATAAGGTAGTCCTGCGTACTAAACCTGAGTTCTTACCTAAGGTAGTTACTAACAGAAATATCAATCAAGAGATTGTTGTTCCTTCTTTATGCCCAAATCCTTCTTCAAAGAAGGAACGTCTACTGCACAACCTGGATGTAGTCCGTGCTCTAAAATTTTACTTACAGGCAACTAAGGAATTTCGACAAACGTCTTCTCTGTTTGTCATTTACTCTGGGCAGAGGAGAGGTCAAAAAGCTTCCGCTACCTCTCTTTCTTTTTGGCTTCGTAGCATAATTCGTTTAGCTTATGAGACTGCTGGACAGCAGCCTCCTGAAAGAATTACAGCTCATTCTACTAGAGCTGTGGCTTCCACTTGGGCCTTCAAGAATGAGGCCTCTGTTGAACAGATTTGCAAGGCTGCAACTTGGTCTTCGCTTCATACTTTTTCCAAATTTTACAAATTTGACACTTTTGCTTTATCGGAGGCTATTTTTGGGAGAAAGGTTCTTCAGGCAGTGGTTCCTTCTGTATAAAGAGCCTGCCTATCCCTCCCGTCATCCGTGTACTTTTGCTTTGGTATTGGTATCCCAGAAGTAATGATGACCCGTGGACTGATCACACTTAACAGAAGAAAACATAATTTATGCTTACCTGATAAATTCCTTTCTTCTGTAGTGTGATCAGTCCACGGCCCGCCCTGTTTTTAAGGCAGGTAAATATTTTTTAATTTATACTCCAGTCACCACTTCACCCTTGGCTTTTCCTTTCTCGTTGGTCCTTGGTCGAATGACTGGGAGTGACGTAGAGGGGAGGAGCTATATGCAGCTCTGCTGGGTGAATCCTCTTGCACTTCCTGTTGGGGAGGAGTAATATCCCAGAAGTAATGATGACCCGTGGACTGATCACACTACAGAAGAAAGGAATTTATCAGGTAAGCATAAATTATGTTTTTACAGGTAAGTATTTAGTTTTAAATAGGAATAATTTAGTTAATGATAGTAATTTTATTTATTTATTAAAATTATATTTCAGTTAGGGGGGGTTAGGTTTAGGGTTAGACTTAGGTTTAGGGGTTAATAGTGGCGGTGACGTTGGGGGCGGCAGATTAGGGGTTAATAAATGTAGGTAGGTGGCTGCGATGTTAGGGCAGGCAGATTATGGGTTAATAATACTTAACTAGTGTTTGCGATACGGGAGTGCGGCTGTTTAGGGGTTAATATGTTTATTATAGTGGTGGCGAAGTTGTGGACGTAAGATTAGGGGTTAATAAATGTAGTTAGGTTGCGGCGACATTGGGGGCGGCAGATTAGGGGTTAATAAATACAATGTAGGGTTCAGCGATGTTGGGGGCATCAGATTAGGGGTTTATAAGTATAATTTAGGTGGCGGTGGTGTCTGGAGCAGCAGATTAGGGGTTAATATTATAATGTAGGTGTCGGCGTTGTCGGGTGCGGCAGATTCGGGGTTAATAAGTATAATATTAGGGGTGTTTAGACTCGGGGTTCATGTTAGGGTGTTAGGTGTAGACATAAAAAGTATTTCCCCATAGGAATCAATAGGGCTGCGTTAGGAGCTTCCCCCATTGATTCCTATGGGGAAATCGTGCACAAGCACGTTTTACCTGCTCACCGCTACCGTAAGCAGCACTGATATTGAGGTGAGATGTGGAGCAAAATTTTGCTCTTCGTTCACTTTTTTGCGGTTAACGTCAGGTTTGTAAAAAACGGTAATACCAGCGTTGTCTGCAAGTGAGCGGTGAGGGAAAACTGCTCGTTAGAACCGCACCCCTGTTAACGCAAAACTCGTAATCTCTGTGTATTTGTTTTAGATCTTTTTGTCAGATGTTACTATGGTATACTGAAGTATAATTACAAGCATTTCATAAGTGGCAAAGGCTTTTATTGATATTTACATTAAGTTTATGCAAAGGGTGCAATGCCTCCCCCTGTAGATTTGCGGCCAATCGGCTGCTAGCAGGAGGTGTCAATCAACCCGATCATATACGATCGGGCGGATTGCTGTGCGCAGCCTCAGAGGCAGCGAACCAGTTAAGGAGCAGCGTTCTTAAGACCGCTTCTTCTTAACTCCTGTTTCCGGCGAGCCTGAAGGCTCAAGTGGAAATAGCTGTATTTAGGGCCATCCGACCCTTAATAAATTGGCCCCAAAGAGTTTGCAGCGTTGACCCTTCTTTTTCAAGACTACTGCAATTTGCCCTGGCATGCTGTCACTCAACTTCTGGGCCACATCCTGACTGATGTAAGCCCATTCTTGCATAATCAATGCTTTGAGTTTGTCAGAATATGTGTATGTGTGTGTGTGTGTGTGGGGGGGGGGGTTTGTTCACCCGTCTCTTGAGGATTGACAACAAGTTCTCAATGGGATTAAGTTCTGAGGAGTTTCCTGGCCATGGACCCAAAAGTTCAATGTTTTGTTCCCCATGCCACTTAGTTATCACTTTTGCCTTATGGCAAAGGTGCTCCATCATGCTGGAAAAGGCATTGTTCATCACCAAACTGTTTTTGGATGGTTGGGAGAAGTTGCTCTTTTTGTTGCTCTTTTTGTACCATTCTTTATTCATGGATGTGTTATTAGGCAACATTCTGAGTAAGCCCACTCCCTTGGCTGAGAAGCAACCCCACACATGAATGGTCTCAGGATGCTTTACTGTTGGCATGACACAGAACTGATCGAAGCGCTCACTTTTCTTCACTGGACAATGTTTTTTCCGTATGCCCCAAACAATCACAAAGGGGATTCATCAGAGTAAATTACTTTACCCCGGTCCTCAGCAGTCCAATCCCTGTATATTTTGCAGAATATCAGTTTGTCCCTGATGTTTTTCCTGGAGAGAAGTGGCTTATTTGCTGCTCTTCTGGACACCAGGCCATCCTCCAAATGTATTTGCCTCACTTTGTGTGCAGATTCACTCCCACCTGCCTGCTGTCATTCCTAAACAAGCTCTGCACTGGTGGTGCCCCAATCCCACGGCTGAATCAACTTTAGGAGACAGTCCTGGCACTTGCTGGACTTTCTTGGGTGCCCTGAAGCCTTCTTCACAACAATTGAACCTCTCGCCTTGAAGTTCCTGATGATCCGATAAATGGTTGATTTAGGTGCAATCTTATAAGCAATATCCTTGCCTGTGAATCATTTTTGTGCAAAGCAATGATGATTGCACGTGTTTCCTTGCAGGTAACCATGGAAGAACAATGATTTCAAGCACCACCCTACTTTTAAAGCTTCCAGTCATTTATTCTAACTCAATCAGCATGACAGAGTGGTCTACAGCCTTGTCCTTGTCATTACTGACACCTGTGTTAACAAGATAATCACTGACATGATGCTCGCTGGTCCTTTTGTGGCAGGACTTAAATGCAGTGGAAATGTTTTTGTCAGGATAGGTAAAGTCCAGAGTTAGACCCAAATGCTAGAATGAGGTTAATAACACCCTAGCACAGTGAGTATATGCCAGGACCTGAACCTGCGACAGCTGTAGTATAATATATACTCACAGTAATAGACTGGAAGATGACACAGCAGGGTCAGGAGAAGAAACTTTGTGTAGAAAGGGTTAATCAATAGAGTAATCAGGCAAGCAATGCCCAGCAACGTGTAATCAGGCAGGTAATGGTTAACCAATAGAATAGCCAGGCAAGCAATATCCAGTAACATGTAATCAGGCAGATAGGGGTTAACCAATAGTAGTCAGGTAAGCAGTGTCCAGCAACGTGTTATCAGGCAGGTAGGGGTTAACCAATAGAGTAGTCAGGTAAGCAGTGCCCAGCAACGTGTTATCAGGCAGGTAGAGGTTAACCAATAGAGTAGTCAGGTAAGCAGTGTCCAGCAACGTGTTATCAGGCAGGTAGGGGTTAACCAAATAGAGTAGTCAGGTAAGCAGTGTCCAGCAACGTGTTATCAGGCAGGTAGGGGTTAACCAATAGTGTAGTCAGGTAAGCAATGTCCAGCAACGTGTTATCAGGCAGGTAGGGGTTAACCAATAGAGTAGTCAGGTAAGCAGTGTCCAGCAACGTGTTATCAGGCAGGTAGGGGTTAACCAATTGAGTAGTCAGGTAAGCAGTGTCCAGCAACGTGTTATCAGGCAGGTAGGGGTTAACCAATAGAGTAGTCAGGTAAGCAGTGTCCAGCAACGTGTTATCAGGCAGGTAGGGGTTAACCAATAGAGTAGTCGGGTAAGCAGTGTCCAGCAACAATATCCGGTAGGTAGGGGATAAGGGTTCAGAATAAACAGGCACAGATTCAGGAATAAATTTGTACTCACAAAAGCCCACAAGTAAAACAAACAGGCACCGATGAGAGGAGACACCGGAATAAGAAGGCCTCCTGACGTCATCGGAAGGGCCGACAGGAACAGGGTTGCTAGGCAACCAATGAAAGCGCTACCGCGCTGTAGAAAGAAGCGATCAGCAGCTGAGCGATCGCGACAGTGCCCCCACCTCAAGGGCCCCTCCGGGGAACCCGAACAGGCTTCGAAGGATTCTGGGCGTGGAACCGTTTGATCAAAGCAGAGGCACGGACATGAGAAGCAGGTTCCCAAGAACATTCAGTGATGGGATATCCCTTCCAATGGACCAAATAGTACAGACGGTTACCCCGTAATCTGGAATCAAGAATTTGACTGATCTCAAATTCTGAAGTACCATCCACAAGGAACGGAGAGGGAACTCTACATTTGGTGGAAAACCGGTTAGAGACTGCTGGTTTAAGAAGAGATACGTGAAAGACAGGGTGAATCTTCAAGTTGTCTGGTAAAGCCACCCTGTAGGCAGTAGAACATACCTTGGAAACAATCCTGAATGGTCCGATGTATTTGGGACCCAATTTAGCACAGGGTTGTTTGAGTCGGATGAATCTGGTGGAAATCCAAACCTTGTCTCCAGTCCGAAAAGAGAGCGCCTTCCGGCGTCTGCGATCAGCAAATCGTTTATACTTTTGAGTAGAGAGAAGAAGGATTTCCCGAATCTTCTTCCAGTGTTTACAAAGACTTCTCACTGTACGATCTGCTCCAGGAACTCCAGAACCTCCCGAAGACATAGGAAAAGTTCTAGGTTCGAATCCATAGGCTGCCTTGAAAGGAGAAGTCTGTAAAGAAGAGTTGAAGCGGGAATTGTAAGCAAGTTCTGCTAAAGGAAGAAGTTGAGACCAATTGGAGTGTTGATGATTAACATAGTGCCTGAGATAGGACTCAAGAGATTGATTTACCCGCTCAGTTTGCCCGTTGGACTGAGGATGATGCGCAGTAGAAAGAGATATGGTAACTCCAAACTGTTTGCACAGAGATTTCCAAAATCTTGAGACAAACTGAACTCCTCGATCAGAAATGATGTCCAAAGGAAAACCATGTAATCTGGTGATATGGAGAATAAACAATTCAGCGAGTTTCTGGGCCGATGGTAATCCAGTTAATGGAACAAAATGAGCTGCTTTCGTATTCTTAGAGCCAGGAATATAAGAGAGGACAAAATTAAATCTGGAGAAGAACAGAGCCCATCGGGCTTGACGTGAGTTGAGGCGTTTTGCAATATGAAGATACAGAATATTTTTAGGGTCTGTTAGTATAAGAAATGGTAGAACAGTGCCTTCAAACAGATGTCTCCATTCTTCCAAAGCCATTTTAATAGCTAACACTTCTTTGTTTCCAACGTCATAATTCAATTTCGGAGGTATTGAACTTCTTGGAGAAAAATACCACAGGTAGAATCTTGCTAGAAACAGGATTTCGCTGAGATAGTACTGCCCCAGCAGCAATCAGAGAAGCATCCACTTCAAGAATGAATTGAAGAGTCGGAACATGATGGCAAAGAATGGGAGCCGAAGTAAATGCAGACTTTAGAGATTCAAATGCCTGTAAGGCTGGATCAGACCAATGCTTGCAATCCTGACCCTTTTTAGTAAGAGCAGTAAGGGGTGCCGAGATGTTAGCAAAGTCCTTTATGAACTTACGATAATAATTGGCAAACCCCAGGAATCTTTGAAGAGATTTTAAGGAAGTAGGTCTAGGCCAGTCTAGGATAGCCGACAGTTTGTCAGAATCCATCTTGAATTCAGACAGAGAAATAATGTAACCCAAGAAAGGAATAGATTCTTGATGAAAAGAACACTTTTCAAGCTTGGCAAAAAGAGAATTTTCACGTAATCTCTGGAGTACTAATGTAACATGATGAATGTGATCCTGTACAGTCCGGGAATAAATCAGAATATCATCAAGATAGATAATAACAAATTGATTAAGATAGTCTCTGAAAATTTCATTAACAAAATGTTGGAAAACTGCAGGGGCATTGCATAACCCAAAAGGCATAACTAAATATTCGTAGTGTCCAAACCTAGTGTTGAAGGCAGATTTCCACTCGTCCCCTTTACGAATTCTGACCAAATTATATGCCCCACGAAGATCCAATTTGGTGAAGATGGAAGCACCCTGGAGACGATCAAATAATTCGGGAATGAGAGGGAGTGGATAACAATTCTTGATTGTAATTTGATTAAGAGCCCGATAATCAATGCAAGGACGAAGACCTCCATCTTTCTTTTCCACAAAGAAGAAACCTGCCCCTACTGGAGAAGAAGAAGGGCGGATAAAACCTCGGGCCAAATTATCCTTGATATATTCCTCAAGTGAAACATTCTCTTGACGAGAAAGTGGGTAAGTTTTACCCTTAGGTAGAGGTGCTCCTGGTAATAAGTCAATGGGACAATCAAAGGTCCGGTGAGGAGGTAATACTTCAGCATCTTTTTTGGAAAAGACATCACAGAAAGAATGATATTGTTCAGGCAAAGAATCAGGAACGTCCAAAACTGCCACAACAGTACTAGAAGTTTTGGGAGCATTCCGTAAACACTGTGTGAAACAAGAAGATCCCCAAGCAACAAGCTCTCCTTTGGACCAGGAAAAAAATGGATCATGTAGTTGAAGCCAAGGAAGTCCCAAAATGAGGGGAAACTGTGGAGAAGAGATGATGTCAAAGCAAATGGTTTCGGAATGAAGTACTCCTACAGACATGAGAAGAGGAATGGTAGAATATCGAATGAAACCAGAACCTAAAGGTTGACCACTGACAGTAGTGACTTTAATTATTTGGCTCTTGGAAAGCAAAGGAATACGAAAAGCATTGACAAACTCTGAATCCATAAACATTCCTGCAGCTCCAGAGTCGATGAGTGCTTGAGCCTGAAATTTGGTGTTGCCAAAGCGGACAGTAACCGGAACAAACAGCTTGGGATTGAGGGAAGAAAAAGAACTTTGGCTTAACTCAGCCCCTCTTCCTGGAGTTAAGCCCTGGCTTTTACTGGACGAGTTGGACAATCTTTTAACATATGCCCCTTAATACCGCACTACAGACATAGTCCCAGATTACGCCTTCTGAGACGTTCAGCTTCGGATAATTTAATAGCACCAACCTCCATGGGTTCACTTGACTCAGAGATAGAAGTATTAGGAGTAGGAAGTTTTGGAGAATGAGGCATAGGACGAAAGGGAGATCTGATAAAGGATCTTCTGTTACGGTCACGTTCATGGAGACGCTCAGAGTAACGAGCATCAAGCTTGATACATAGGTTGATAAGATCTTCTAGAGCAGAGCTTTCCAAACTTTTCATGTTGGTGACACACTTTTTAGACCTACATCATTTCGCGACACAGTAATTTAGTTGTACTAGCAAACAGGAGGTTAAACTAACTTGTTTTAAGAGATACGGACACATACATAAAATATATAATAGCAAAATGTATTTACAAGTAACAGTAAGTATGTGCAAGAATTAAAAAAAAGTTTTTTACCACCAATAGCTACTTACTATTTTACTGGGCTGTATGAGGTTGATGGGATGAACACAGTTTCTGAATATTTAGAGGAATATTAGCTAAAGACACTCGCATTTCATTATCAAGCATTTTTAAGCTTCCACTTCCTATCCATATATCAAGAGCAGGAGCAGCAATGCACTACTGGGAGCTAGTTGCAAAACAAACCCCACTGACTTCAGCTCAGCGTTTAAACTGCCGCCCTCAGAGCTCGGTGAGTCTGATTGACTACTGCCTGCGCTGCAAACACACTGCTATTCCACTCACTGACTACACATGCAGTCACGAGCCGATTGAGAAAACTACAAGTGCAGTCAGGAGCCAATGTGCCGCCAATGGGAATAGTTTCAGTTCCCACTGAGCTGCGCCAATAGGTTAAGATGATCTGTGTCCCCCTAGGTATCAATCACGTGTCAACCATGTGATATGCGTAGCAGGCAGGCGGAAAGTCAGAAACCAAAAAAAAAAGTTACAAAAAATGTGTGCTGAAGCAGGGACACACCTACACACTGCTGCCGACACACTAGTGTGTCCCGACACACAGTTTGGAAAGCACTGTTCTAGAGAATCGGGAAGATCCCTATAAACCAATTCGTCTTTCAAACGATCACAAAGACCTTTACGAAATGCTGCACGCAGTGCCCCATGATTCCACATAGTTTCAGCAGCTAAAGTCCGGAATTCTATAGCGTATTGTGCTACAGAAAGAGATCCTTGTCTTAAATCTAAAAGTCCTGCTTCAGCCGCCGCTGATCTACCAGGTTTATCAACACACAGAATAAAATATAGATACAAAAGTGTCAATATCCTGGAGCAAAGGATCATCCTTTTCCAACAGTGGAGAAACCCAAGCCAGGGCTTTACCCTTCATAAGAGAAATTAAAAAGGTGATCTTGGAGGAAGAGGAACCAAACTTCTGAGGATTATTTCTGAAGTGAAGGCGGCACTGATTAAGAAATCCTCGACAGTCTTCAGGATTGCCATCATATGTATCCGGTAGGGGAATTCTAGGAATAAATTGTTCTGCAGGTTGTGGCGGATTAAATGCAGGGTTAGAGCTGGCCACAGGAACAACAGGTGTTGCCGAGACTTGAGAAGGAGGAGAAAGATTATGCAAAAGAGCAGTTATTTGATCCAATTTAGAATCCAGGGATTGCAGGTGTGCAGAGTGGGTTCCAAGAAGCTGTCCCTGTAGAGCTACAGCTCTGGATAACTCACCACGGTCCATTATATGGCCTGTTTGTAGTGTCAGGATAGGTAAAGTCCAGAGTTAGACCCAAATGCTAGAATGAGGTTAATAACACCCTAGCACAGTGAGTATATACCAGGACCTGACCCTGCGACAGCTGTAGTATAATATATACTCACAGTAATAGACTGGAAGATGACACAGCAGGGTCAGGAGAAGAAACTTCGTGTAGAAAGGGTTAATCAATAGAGTAATCAGGCAAGCAATGTCCAGCAACGTGTAATCAGGCAGGTAATGGTTAACCAATAGAATAGTCAGGCAAGCAATATCCAGTAACGTGTAATCAGGCAGATAGGGGTTAACCAATAGAGTAGTCAGGTAAGCAGTGTCCAGCAACGTGTTATCAGGCAGGTAGGGGTTAACCAATAGAGTAGTCAGGTAAGCAGTGTCCAGCAACGTGTTATCAGGCAGGTAGAGGTTAACCAATAGAGTAGTCAGGTAAGCAGTGTCCAGCAACGTGTTATCAGGCAGGTAGGGGTTAACCAAATAGAGTAGTCAGGTAAGCAGTGTCCAGCAACGTGTTATCAGGCAGGTAGGGGTTAACCAATAGAGTAGTCAGGTAAGCAATGTCCAGCAATGTGTTATCAGGCAGGTAGGGGTTAACCAATAGAGTAGTCAGGTAAGCAGTGTCCAGCAACGTGTTATCAGGCAGGTAGGGGTTAACCAATTGAGTAGTCAGGTAAGCAGTGTCCAGCAACGTGTTATCAGGCAGGTAGGGGTTAACCAATAGAGTAGTCAGGTAAGCAGTGTCCAGCAACGTGTTATCAGGCAGGTAGGGGTTAACCAATAGAGTAGTCGGGTAAGCAGTGTCCAGCAACGATATCCGGTAGGTAGGGGATAAGGGTTCAGAATAAACAGGCACAGATTCAGGAATAAATTTGTACTCACAAAAGCCCACAAGTAAAACAAACAGGCACCGATGAGAGGAGACGCCGGAATAAGAAGGCCTCCTGACGTCATCTGAAGGGCCGACAGGAACAGGGTTGCTAGGCAACCAATGAAAGCGCTACCGCGCTGTAGAAAGAAGCGATCAGCAGCTGAGCGATCGCGACAGTTTTTTTGGGTATTAAGTTCATTTCTTTCCAATAGCATGGAGAGTCCATCAATCCATTCTAATTACTAGTGGGAATTCAACTCCTGGCCACCAGGAGGAGGCAAAGAACACCCCAGCAGAGCTTTTAAGTATTATTCCTACTTCCCATAAGCCCCCAGTCATTCTTTACCTTATACATCGGGAGGGCCACATGGGTTATTGAAACTGCTTCCCATGCAGTTATGGAGAAAGATCATGCGACGCCCACAGTGGGCGGGGCCTAGTTCGCTCGCTCAGACGCACAGTTTCTCCTCACTAGAAGGCAGCAGGCACTAGCTCCGGTGGGGCCTAAAGTTGAGATTCAGTCACCGGATCGTTGTTGAATCAATTTTGAGTAACCAGAGGTGCAGGGTCTGTTATCGCTGTTTAAAGTTTATTTACTAAATAAAAATACTTTTTACAGGGTGATTTAGTTTTTGCTCGACTAGTGCAATAATTATTGGCAAAATTGTAATGTTTAGTATAATATTTGAGTGCTAAAAATCGTTTTTTTGTGCAGATAGAAAAATTGTTGCGCTTTTATTATTTAAAGGCGCAGTAAATTTTTTTCTAAAAATTCTTTGACACCACAAATAAGGTTACAAACGTTTGTTGTGGCTACTGCTAGTTTGTTTAACATGTCTGAACTTGAGGAAACTCCTTGTTCTATGTGTTTAGAGGCCATTGTGGAACCCCCTCTTACTTTGTGTACCTCTTGTACTGAAAGAGCCTTACAATGTAAAAAACATATTTTATGTAAAGAAAGTGTGCCTAAGGATGATTCTCAGCCTGAAGAGAATCAGGATATCCCGCCTAATTCTCCCCAAGTGTCACAACCTTTAACGCCCTCCCATGCGATGCCGAGTTCCTCAACAGCTTCTAATTCTTTTACTCTGCAGGATATGGCTGCAGTTATGTCAGCTACCCTTACAAAGGTATTATCTAAGTTACCAGTGTTACAGGGTAAACGCAGTAGGACAGGAATCAATGTGAATACTTAGTCCTCTGATGCTTTGTTGGCTATTTCCGATGTACCCTCACAGGGATTTGAGTTGGGGGTCAGGGAAATTTTGTCTGAGAAAGAACTTTCAGAATCGGGACGTGTGTTACCTCAGACAGATTCGGACATCATGTCTTTTAAATTTAAGCTGGAACACCTCTGCCTGTTACTTCGGGAGGTCTTAGCGACTCTGGACGACTGTGACCCTATTATGGTACCACCAGAGAAATTGTGTAAAATGGACAAATACCTAGAAGTACCCGCTTACACTGATGTTTTTCCGGTCCCTAAGAGAATCTCTGAGATTATTAAGAAGGAGTGGGACAGACCGGGTATACCATTCTCTCCTCCTCCTGATTTTAGGAAAATGATATCAGACACCATTCGGGACTCTTGGCAGACTGTCCCTAAGGTGGAGGGAGCTATCTCTACCCTGGCTAACCGTACAACTATTCCTGTTGAGGGCAGTTGTGCTTTCAAAGACCCTATGGATAAGAAATTAGAGGGTCTTCTAAAGAAGTTATTTATTCATCAGAGTTTTCTTTTACAACAGACAGCCTGCATTGTTCCAATTACTACTGCAGTGGCTTTCTGGTTTGACGCCTTGGAAGAGTCTCTTAAAGTTGAGACCCCTTTAGAGGATATTTTAGATAGAATTAAGGCTCTCAAGCTATCTAATTCTTTTATCACTGATGCCGCTTTTTAAATTGCTAAATTGGCGGCTAAAAATGCAGGATTTGCCATTTTAGCGCGTAGAGCGTTATGGTTAAAATCATGGTCTGCTGATGTGTCATCTGAGTCAAAGCTCTTGGCGATTCCTTTCAAGGGTAAGACCCTATTCGGGCCTGAGTTGAAGGAAATCATTTCTGACATTACTGGAGGTAAAGGTCACGCTCTACCTCAGGATAAGTCTGTTAAGATGAGGGGTAAACAAAATAATTTTCGTTCCTTTCGGAATTTGAAAGCTGTACCCTCTTCTTCCTCTTCCTCCACAAAACAGGAAGGGAATTTTGCGCAGGCCAAGTATGTCTGGAGACCCAACCAGGCTTGGAAAAAGGGTAAGCAACACAAGAAGCCCGCTGCTACTACAAAAACAGCATGAAGGGGCGGCCCCCAATCCGGGACCGGATCTAGTAGGGGGCAGACTTTCTTTCTTTGCCCAGGCTTGGGCAAGAGATGTTCAGGACCCCTGGGCACTGGAAATCGTGACCAACGGGTATCAACTGGAATTCAAAAATATTCTCCCAAGAGGGAGATTTCTTCTTTCACGATTGTCTGTAGACCAGATAAAAAGAGAGGCGTTCTTACGCTGTGTAAGAGACCTCTCTACTATGGGAGTAATTCATCCCGTTCCAAGACTAGAACAGGGACAGGGGTTTTACTCAAATCTTTTTGTGGTTCCCAAAAAAGAGGGAACGTTCAGCCCTATTTTAGATCTCAAGAGTCTAAACAAGTTTCTTTCAAGATGGAGACTATCCGAACAATTTTACCAATGATCCAGGAGGGTCAATATATGACCACCGTGGACTTGAAGAATGCATACCTTCATATTCCAATTCACAAAGATCATCATCAGTACCTAAGGTTTGCCTTCCTGGACAAACATTTTCAGTTCCTGGCTCTTCCCTTCGGGTTGGCCACAGCACCCAGGATCTTCACAAAGGTCCTAGGGTCCCTTCTGGCGGTTCTCCGGCCGTGGGCTTAGCAGTGGCGCCTTATCTGGATGATATTCCGATTCAGGCGTCAACTTATCATCTAACAAACTCTCATACGGACACAGTGTTGTCTTTTCTGAGAACTCATGGATGGAAAGTGAATCTAGAAAAGAGTTCACTAATTCCTCAGACAAGGGTTCCCTTCTTGGGATTCTATATCCATGAAGATTTTTCTGACGGAGGTCAGAAAGTCAAAGATTCTAAATACATGCCGAGGTCTTCAGTCCAATCCTCGGCCATCAGTGGCTCAGTGCATGGAGGTAATTGGATTGATGGTGGCGGCAATAGACATAATTCCGTTTGCTCGATTTCATCTCAGACCACTGCAACCGTGCATGCTCGGACAGTGGAATGGGGATTATGCAAATTTATCTCCTCAGATAAATCTGGACCAGGAGACCAGAGACTCTCTTCTTTGGTTGTTGTCGCCGTACCATCTGTATCAAGGGACGTGTTTCCGCAGACCCTCGTGGGTGATAGTGACAACGGACGCCAGTCTACTAGGCTGGGGTGCAGTCTGGAATTCCCTGAAGGCTCAGGGTGTATGGACTCAGGTGGAGTCTCTACTTCCAATCAATATTCTGGAATTGAGAGCAATATTCAATGCGCTTCAGGCAGTTGGTTTCAGCCAAATTCATCAGATTCCAGTCGGACAACATCACGACTGTGGCTTACATCAATCATCAGGGAGGAACGAGGAGTTCCTTAGCGATGACAGAAGTATCCAAGATAATTCGATGGGCGGAGGCCCACTCTTGTTATCTGTCAGCAATCTACATCCCAGGAGTGGACAACTGGGAAGCAGATTTTTTAAGCTGACAGACTTTTCATCCGGGGGAGTGGGAACTCCATCCTGAGTTATTTGCCTCACTGATTCTCCGATGGGGCAGACCGAAATTGGATCTGATGGCGTCTCGACAGAATGCCAAGCTTCCAAGATACGGATCCAGGTCGAGGGATCCTCAGGCCGAACTGATAGATGCCTTGGCAGTACCCTGGTCATTCAGCCTAGCTTATGTATTTCCACCGTTTCCTCTCCTTCCTCGTGTGATTGCTCGGATCAAACAGGAGAGAGCTTCAGCAATTCTGATCGCGCCTGTGTGGCCACGCAGGACTTGATATGCAGATCTAGTGGACATGTCCTCTCTACCTCCGTGGAAACTTCCAGTGAGAAAGGACCTTCTCATTCAAGGACCTTTCCAACATCCAAATCTAATTTCTCTGCAGCTGACTGCTTGGAGATTGAACGCTTGATTTTATGTAAGCGGGGATTCTCCGATTCGGTCATCGATACTTTGATTCAGGCACAAAAGCATGTCACTAGAAAGATCTATCATAAGATATGGCGTAAATATCTTTTTTGATGTGAATCCAAGGGCTACTCATGGAGTAAAATTAGGATTCCCAGGATTCTGTCTTTTCTCCAAGAAGGATTGGAGAAAGGGTTATCAGCGAGTTCCTTAAAGGGACAACTTTCTGCTTTGTCAATTTTGCTACACAAACGTTTGGCAGATGTCCCAGACGTTCAGTCTTTTTGTCAGGCTCTAACCAGAATTAAGCCTGTGTTTAGACCAATTTCTCCACCCTGGAGTTTGAATTTAGTTCTTAGTGTTCTTCAAGGGGTTCCGTTTGAACCCATGCATTCCATAGATATTAGGTTGTTATCTTGCAAAGTTTTGTTTTTGGTTGCTATTTCTTCTGCTCGCAGAGTTTCTGAGCTTTCAGCACTACAATGTGATTCGCCTTATCTTATCTTTCATTCTGATAAGGCGGTTTTACATACCAAACCTAGGTTCCTTCCTAAGGTTGTTTCAAATAAGAATATTAATCAGGAAATTGTTGTTTCTTCTTTATGTCCTAATCCTTCTTCTAAGAAGGAGCGTCTGTTGCATAACTTGGACGTGGTCCGTGCCTTGAAGTTTTACTTGCAGGCGACTAAGGATTTCCGTCGATCATCTTCATTATTCATTGTTTTTTTCTGGGAAGCGTAGGGGTCAGAAAGCTACAGCTACCTCTCTTTCTTTTCGGCTGAAGAGTATCATCAGCCTGGCTGGCATATGAGACTGCTGGACAGCAGCCTCCTGAAATAATTACGGCTCATTCTACTAGGGTTGTGGCTTCCTCATGGGCATTTAAAAATGATGCTTCTGTTGAACAGATTTGCAAGGCTGCGACTTGGTCGTCTCTTCATACTTTTTCCAAATTTTCCAAATTTGATACTTTTGCTTCTTCTGAGGCTGGTTTTGGGAGAAAGGTTCTTCAAGCAGTGGTGCCTTCCGTTTAGGTTCCTGTCTTGTCCCTCCCTTTCATCCGTGTCCTGTAGCTTTGGTATTGTATCCCACAAGTAAGGATGAAATCCGTGGACTCGTCATATCTTGTAGAAGAAAAGTAAATTTATGCTTACCTGATAAATTAATTTCTTCTACGATATGACGAGTCCATGGCCCACCCTGTCATTTTTAAAACAGATTTAGTTTATATTATATTTTTTAAAAACTTCAGTCACCTCTGCACCTTTGGCTTTTCGTTTCTCTTCCTAACTTCGGTCGAATGACTGGAGGTGGAGGGAAGGGAGGAGCTATATATACAGCTCTGCTGTGGTGCTCTTTGCCACTTCCTGTTAGCAGGAGGATAAATCCCACAAGTAAGGATGAAATCCGTGGACTCGTCATATCGTAGAATAAATTAAATTATCAGGTAAGCATAAATTTACTTTTAGACAAATATTTGTACGGCTTGTTTCTCATGATTAAACAAAATGCTATTATCTAAGGATAAAGATACCCCTTCTGAGCCATATGTCTCTCAGGATAATGTTGTCTGTACCATGACTTAGCTTTCTCCTCAAACGTTCCAAGCTTTAGTAGTTTCACATGCAGTGCCCTGTGGCTCCTCTCAACAAATTCCTGGCATGTTTATTTACCAGGAGATTTTGCTGCAGAAATAACTTCTGCGGTTTCTGCAGCAAAATCAGCCTTCCCTTTTGTTGGTAAGAGAAAGAGGAAATCTAAGAATACATCTCATACAAAGAGTTCTGACTCCGCTAAGACAGTGTTAATCAGTCTTTCTCAGTTATCTGAGGAGGATAATTCCTCAGTGGCTTCTGAGGTCGAGATCTCTGACTCTGAGACTGCTGTTGCTAGTAGTACAGCAGATACAGAGACGGTTAATTTTAGATTTAAGCTGTAGCACCTCCCGTTACTCTTGAAGGAGGTCCTTGCTACCTTGGAGGAATCCAACTCTACTGTTGCTGAGAATCCTAAGAAGTCTAACAAACTTAACAGAGTGTTTGATGTCATACCTTCATCTGTAGCGGTATTTCCGGTTCCAGATCATATGTCGGACATTATAGCTCAGGAATGGGAGAAGCCGGGGATTCCTTTTTTCCCCTCCCCTGCTTTTAAGAAGATGTTTCCTGTTGCTGACTCTGTGCATGACTTGTGGCACACTGTGCCTAAGGTAGAGGGCGCTATATCTACTCTAGCCAAAAGAACAACTATCCCCCTTGAGGATAGTTCCTCTTTCAAAGACCCTATGGATAAAAAGCTGGAAGCTTACATAAAGGGACAGTCTAGTGAATATTAAACTTTCATGATTCAGATAGGGCATGCAATTATAAACATCTTTCCAATTTACTTTTATCATAATTTTTTTTTGTTTCCTTGGTGGTATTTTTGAAAAGCTAAACCTAGGTAGGCTCAAACTGATTTCTAAACTGTTGAAAACCGCCTCTTAGCTTAGAGCATTTTAAAAGTTTTTCACAGTTAGACAGTACTAGTTCATGTGTGTCATATAGATAATATTGTGCTCACTCCCGTGAAGTTATTTAGGAGTCTGCACTGGTTGGCTAAACTGCATGTCTGTCAAATGCACTGACATAAGGGGGCAGTCTGCAGAGGCTTAGATACAAGGTAATCACAGGGGTAAAACATATATTAATATAACTGTGTTGGATATGCAAAACTGGGGAATGGGTAATAAAGGGATTATCTATTTTTTTAAATGATAAAAATTCTAGTGTAGACTGTCCCTTTAAGAAAGATGTCTATTCATCAGGGTTTACAATGGTAAACAGTCGCAAGTATTGCTACGGTTGTGGGGGCAGCTTCTTATTGGTGTGATTCTTTGGCTGATCTAATCTCTGAGGAGACTACCATAGAGGAGATCCAGGACAGGATCAAGGCTTTAAAGCTGGCAAATACTTTTATTTGTGATGCCAGCATGCAAGTTGTTAGGCTAGGCGCCAAAATTTCTAGCTTTGTGGTTCTAGCTCACAGAGCTCTGTGGCTAAAATCTTGGTCTGCTGATATAACATCCAAGACTTAACTTCTGTCCTTACCTTTTAAAGCCAAGACTTTATTTGCTCCTGGTCTGATCGAGATCATTTCCAAAGTTACTGGTGGAAAGGGGTCTTTCCTACCTCAAGACAAGAAAGCTAGACCTAAGGGTCGCCAGAATTCTAATTTTCGTTCCTTTCGCAACTTCAAAGGACAAAAATCTTCCTCCTCTTCTTCCAATCTGGAACAATCTAGGAGTTCATGGAGAGCCAGTCAACCTTGGAATAAGGGGAAGCAATCCAAGAAACCTTCCTTCAAATCTAAGTCAACAGGAAGGGGCCGTCCCCGATCCAGTTTTGGATCAAGTAGGTGGCAGACTCTCCTTCTTTTGGCAGGCTTCAATCCGCGATGTCCCAGATCCTTGGGTTGTGGAAGTTGTATCTCAGGGATACAGGATAGGGTTCAAGTCCTGTGCCCCCAGGGGCAGATTTATCCTGTCAAGGTTATCTGCAAACCAGGTGAAGAGAGAGGACTTCTTTAACTGGGAGTGGTTGTCCCAGTTCCTGTAGCGGAACAGGGTCAATGATTCTATTCAAACCTTTTTGTGGTCCCCAAAAAGGAGAGAACTTTCCGTCTCATATTGGATCGCAAGTGTCTTAACAAATATCTCAAGGTTCCATCCTTTAAAATGGAGACTATACGTTACATTCTACCCCTGATTCAGGAGCGTCACTTTATGACTACCATAGACCTGAAGGATACATATCTTCATGTTCTTATTCACAGGCAACATCACCAATTCCTGCCTTTTTATACAAACACTTCCAATTTGTTGCCCTTCCTTTTAGCCTTGCCATGGCTCCTTGCATTTTTACAAAGGTTCTAAGGACCCTTTTGGCGGTGGTCAGATCTCAAGGGATAGGGGTGGCGCCATACCTGGACTACATCTTGGTTCAGGCACCATCTTTTCATTTAGCAAAATCCCATTCAGACTCTCTGTTGTCTATTCTTCATTCCCACGGGTGGAAAGTAAATCTGGAAAAGAGTTCCCTGGTACCAGACACAAGGGTATGCTTTTTGGGTACGATCATAGATTCTTTGTCCATGAAGATTTTTCTGATGGATGTCTGAAACTCCAAACTTCTTGCTTCTTCTCTTTCACTTCAGTCCTCTATTCGTCCATCAGTGGCTCAGTGTATGGAAGTAATTGGTCTAATGGTTGCTTCCATGGACATTATTAATTTTGTTCATTTCCATCTGAGACCTCTACAGTTATGCATGCTCAGGCAATGGAACGAAGACCATTCAGATCTCTCTCAGAAAATAGTTCTAAACTCCCTAACGAGAGACTCTTTCTTGGTGGATTTCTCATGACCTTCTGTCTCAGGGAACATGCTTCCTGAGAGCATCCTGGGATATTTTGACCACAGATGCCACCCTGTCTGGCTGGGGAGCAGTTTGGGGTTGTTTAAAGGTTCAGGGTCTTTGGATTCGAGAGGAGTCTTCTCTCCCAATAAACATCCTAGAGTTGAGAGCAATCTTCAATGTTCTAACAGCTTTGCCTCAACTAACATCACCTTGGTGGCATAGACCAATCACCAGGGAGGAACTCACAGTTCCTTAGCTATAAAGGAGGTGACTTGCATTCTCCAGTGGGCAGAGTCTCACGATTGTCTCCTCTCTGCCATCCACATCCCAAAGGTAGACAACTGGGAAGCGGATTTTCTGAGCAGGCAGACCTTTTATCCCATTGAATGGGCTCTACCTTTAGGTGGGGGGTTCCAGATTTAGATCTGATGGTGTCTCTTCTAAATGCCAAGCTTCCACGGTACAAGTCAAGATCAAGAGATCCTCAAGCAGCTCTGATCGACGCTCTGGCAGTTCCCTGGGACTTCGATCTGGCATACCTGTTTCCTCGGTTTGCTCTTCTTCCTCGAATAATTGCTCGTATCAAACAGGAGAGGGTGTCAGTGATTCTAATAGCTCCTGTCTGGCCTCACAGAATATGGTTTGCGGATCTGGTGACAATGTCATTTCTTCCCCCTTGGAGGTTGCCTTTGAGAAACTGTTTATATGTTACCCAACAGTAAATAGTGTTTTTTTTTTTTATTATTCTGTACTTAGAACTATCTTATATTTTTAATGTTAACATCGATAAAGCTGATATTGGCATTTATGATTAAGGCATGTAAGCCTGAAGTTGAGGATGGAAATGTTGACAATTTCTGAGCATGTTTATATAACTATTGTAGCTTTGTATAGAACGGTTTAAAATTGTTTGAACTCTATAAAAGAGGATATGCACTAGGGCTGCACGATTAATCGCATATGCGATTTAAAACTGCGATTAATCACCACAATTTTAAAACCGCAAGAGTATTCAATTTGTAGCCCTGCCCTCTTTGACGTCACCTATGATGTACAGGAGGGCTGGTGTTGTGTCGAATTGTCAAACTCTTCGGCATTTGGAACCCTATCACTTCCAGTGACATCACTCCACATGCACAAGAGACCCAACCTCCTCAATTCAGCTGTTTAAAATTGCTCCATCGTGCGCCGCCGACTTGTCGTGCCCGCCTTGCGACATTGAGCCGACTTACCGGGGAGCGCTTTGGCTGATGCGGGTTACAGGTAGGGGGGTGCGCTGGGACTTATGTGGGTTGGGGCTAATGGTGGTTACAGGCGGTTCTTGTGATGTTAAAGGGGGTGTGCTTATTGGGGGTTTACAGTGGGAGCTGATGGGACTTATGTAGGTTACAGAGGGAGGCTTATAAGGGTTACAGGGGGTGCTGACGTGCACTGACTTTAGCAATCCAGCCTGTAATCCCTAATCACTCAGTGAAGGAGCAAGCCACCGTGACCGACATTTAACTGCTGTGCAGTTGGTTTGTTAAATTCCCATCCCGGGTAGTAAACATTCTAATGGTATATATATAAATAAATAAATAAACAGCAGTAGAAATAAGCACTCACTGGTCTTCAATTGTGACGTTTCGGGACAAACAGCGTCCCTTCCTCTGACAAACAACAAGTTAAAAAGTGCTGACTTTTAAAGGCCTGTGTCCCCTCCCCTTCCTTTCAGGGCTACCAATCACTGATAGCCAGTTGTGCTAGTAAAAGTGTATATAGACAATTAAGATTAAGCAATGTGTAAATAATGTGATATGTGAGCTATGTAGTGCATGCTCAACCTGTGAATGAGAATAAGCCCATGCGTCCTCCATCAGAGCAGCCGATCCGTGGTAAACTCAAAAAACACATGCACAAGTGCGGTGACGACACAGCCCTATGCACGTCAAAACAAAAATGCTCATAGGTCCCCTTGGCCGCCACCCACCTCTTTGTGAGCTAATTGCTCACCCGAGCGCTCCTGCTGTCCTGCCCCATTTCTAAAGTATCAGCCAATCATGTAAGGAGATGAACATCATTGTCCCTCCCCACGTACGCTATCCTCATCTGTGAATGTAAATAATCACAGCCAAGGGAAACCATGCCACACGATCAACTTGATCGAAGAATCTAAGGCTGTCTATCTCACCGTCTGTGATCGCCAGAACAGACCGGCTGTCACGCCCTGTTGTTATTATGTGGACCAATAGACAACCCAGTCTAAAGTCATTGACACGCCCCTTAAGTGTCACTGTCATCAGTAAAATGTAATTAAACACCTCCGTAGTTCGTCACATCCCTCAATCACTGTGAGGTTAACACATTCATACCATTGTCTCCCTAAGCATTAACCAAGATAATAATAATAACAACTCTATTATTAGTGACACAATGTATCAGTCAAAATCTAAAGAAACTATTCCGTGCCCAGACCAAAAACATCAACGTGTAAAACCATAGGCTTAATATATTGAGCCCAACTACCGAACATCACCTACAGCCTCAGTTTAAATTGATAACCAACACGTAAAAATACAAATAATCTGAGGAGGGGGGACACAGCCTGCCGTCCCCCATACCAGATAAGGTAGAAAACAATGTGGTGAACATCAGCTCTCGATTACTAACAAAAGCAGAAGAAAGTTTGTTGAACAATTGACTCTTGTTTATTCCAATGACCAAACTCAATGAGTTCGAGACTTTTATTGACATCCAGAAGTATGGTAGGACACTGCATCTGAAAGAATTCTTTAAGACTGGTTTCCCCTATGGGCTTCAAAATCAAAGACTCCTTTGACCCTGGGTCCAACAACTCCTCAATAAATACCACTACCAATTATCTGACTCACCAGATTCCCAACAAAGTATCAAGAAGGAATCATGATAACTTGAGCAGAGAAGAGAGAATGGCAATTAAAACGCTTCAGGATGATACCACCATAGTGATCCGCCCAGCGGATAAGGGCGGGACCATAATAATCATGGACTTGCTTGATTATAAGGCTGAAATTGTACATCAACTTTTAGATGCTAAGACGTATTTACCCTTACAGGGGGACCCCACTTACCAACTCAAGAGAAAAATTGACATCATACTTAATGAATGGAAGGAAAGTGCACAGATCAACAAAACAGATTTCAAGTTCCTGAAACAGGACTTTCCAGTGACACCAATTTTGTACACTTTGCCTAAAATACACAAGAACGTTGAAAATCCACAAGGGAGACACATTGCCTCCGCCAGGGGTTCATTGCTACAGCCCTTGGCACAGTATGTTGATTTATTTCTGCAGCCCATGGTTAAGACTATGAGGTCTTATGTTCAGGATTCCACTGATTTCATTACACGCACCTTGGGACTCAACAACGTCAATCCATCAGATCTATTGGTGACACTAGACATATCTAGTTTGTACACAGTTATTCCCCATACTGCTGGAATAGCAGCTGTAGCCAAGAGCCAGAGACAGGCTGCCTATATCGGACCATCAGAAGAGGTTCTCATTAAGCTGTTGACCATATGCCTCATTGAGAACTACTTCAGATTTGACAAGACCTTCTATCTGCAAACTTCTGGGATGGCAATGGGGTCCAATGTGGCCCCATCTCTGGCTAACCTCTTCATGGCTGATTACGAGACATTACAGATGAATGTATACCAAACTGAAAAGATAAAATTCTACTGCCGATATATAGATGGCCTGTTTCTGATATGGAGTGGCGACGCGGATTCCTTACAAGCCTGGATCAATGATTTGAATACAATAGAGAGCACTATCCAGTTCACGCATACATTCAACTCTTGTTCTGTTTATTATCTTGATGTACGTGTCTACAAAGACGAAGGCCGGTTAGTGACTACCTTGTTCTGAAAGACAACGGACCGTAACTCATTGTTACATGCAAGCAGTTGCCACCACCAGTCATTGATCAGAAATATACCGAAAGCACAGTTCCAAATGGCCATTAGGAATAATACTAACAAAGAGACCTGTAGTATACAGCTAGATGAGATGACACAAAGATTCCTGAACAGGGGCTATAGGAAGAGGAATCTATCAAAGATGCGTGCTTTGGCAATGGAGCCCAGAAGATCCAATGAAGAGAAGGAAAATAAACAGCTGACATTTGTCACTACATATACACCTGATAGTAACGTGATCACCAGAGCAGTTAAAGAGGAGTGGAAACTACTCGAGGCTGATTCCACACTACCCTTCAAGGGATGGGAGGCTCCACACATAGCCTACAGAAGGGGCAAAAGTCTAAGATATATTTTAATGAAAACTGACATCATGCCAGATACCTTACAACATACTTGGCTGAAGAAGAAACAAGGATGTTTCAGGTGTACAAGTTGTGTGACCCGTAATAGTATGCTCACCGGTACACATTTTCATCACCCTGATTGCAGGAAGAGATACAAGCTCAAATTCTTCTTGACATGTACCACTCAGTATATCGTTTAGTTATTGAATTGTCCGTGTGGCAAATTCTATACAGGCAAGAAGACGGATGATGCAAGAACAAGAATAGCTAACCACAGGTCCAGCATTCGATCAGCCATCTCTAATGGAAAATCAGACCAATCAGTGGCTCGCCATTTCTTGGAGGCGGAACACACAGTGACTGACCTCAGGTTCCGCATCATAGATCACGTACCCAGCCCCAGGAGGGGTGGTAATAGAGCAATAATGCTCCTTTAAAAAGAATCCAGATGGATATATGAACTTGACACCCAGAGGACTCAATGTATATACAGGGTGGCAGTACTACCTATGAGAGTTCAGTTGATTCATTCCTTTTATCATGAATATGTGATAACAGTGCACAAACCGTGAAGCTGAGAGTCCACTGGTTCCAGTCCTGGCATGGTGTGTGATATACAAGGGGGCGTCTCCTTGTATAGCATCTATAGAGCCTTAGGGATTGAGAGTCCATGTTTCCTATTTTCTGTAACTAACGTTGGTGTTTGTATTAAGTACACAGGATTGGGTCCATGTCTGTTTATTTACTTAAAGTTTCTCTAATGTCATAGTTGGCCTCAACTACTGGGACTATGTCCATGTTTGTTCTTTTACTTAAAGTTTCTCTAATGTTATATTTTGCCCCAACTTTTGAGTTCCTATCTTGATTATTGGCTTGTTGTCTGAGGTAGGTCCTTTGTGATCTCCATACACATATGCTGTATAAAATGTATGATATATATATATATATATATATATATACAGGGAGTGCAGAATTATTAGGCAAGTTGTATTTTTGAGGATTAATTTTATTATTGAACAACAACCATGTTCTCAATGAACCCAAAAAACTCATTAATATCAAAGCTGAATAGTTTTGGAAGTAGTTTTTAGTTTGTTTTTAGTTATAGCTATTTTAGGGGGTTATCTGTGTGTGCAGGTGACTATTACTGTGCATAATTATTAGGCAACTTAACAAAAAACAAATATATACCCATTTCAATTATTTATTTTTACCAGTGAAACCAATATAACATCTCAAAATTCACAAATATACATTTCTGACATTCAAAAACAAAACAAAAACAAATCAGTGACCAATATAGCCACCTTTCTTTGCAAGGACACTCAAAAGCCTGCCATCCATGGATTATGTCAGTGTTTTGATCTGTTCACCATCAACATTGCGTGCAGCAGCAACCACAGCCTCCCAGACACTGTTCAGAGAGGTGTACTGTTTTCCCTCCTTGTAAATCTCACTTTTGATGATGGAACACAGGTTCTCAATGGGGTTCAGATCAGGTGAACAAGGAGGCCATGTCATTAGATTTTCTTCTTTTATACCCTTTCTTGCCAGCCACGCTGTGGAGTACTTGGGCGCGTGTGATGGAGCATTGTCCTGCATGAAAATCATGTTTTTCTTGAAGGATGCAGACTTCTTCCTGTACCACTGCTTGAAGAAGGTGTCTTCCAGAAACTGGCAGTAGGACTGGGAGTTGAGCTTGACTCCATCCTCAACCCGAAAAGGCCCCACAAGCTCATCTTTGATGATACCAGCCCAAACCAGTACTCCACCTCCACCTTGCTGGCGTCTGAGTCGGATTGGAGCTCTCTGCCCTTTACCAATCCAGCCACGGGCCCATCCATCTGGCCCATCAAGACTCACTCTCATTTCATCAGTCCATAAAACCTTAGAAAAATCAGTCTTGAGATATTTCTTGGCCCAGTCTTGACGTTTCAGCTTGTGTGTCTTGTTCAGTGGTGGTCGTCTTTCAGCCTTTCTTACCTTGGCCATGTCTCTGAGTATTGCACACCTTGTGCTTTTGGGCACTCCAGTGATGTTGCAGCTCTGAAATATGGCCAAACTGGTGGCAAGTGGCATCTTGGCAGCTGCACGCTTGACTTTTCTCAGTTCATGGGCAGTTATTTTGCGCCTTGGTTTTTCTACACTCTTCTTGCGACCCTGTTGACTATTTTGAATGAAACGCTTGATTGTTCGATGATCACGCTTCAGAAGCTTTGCAATTTTAAGAGTGCTGCATCCCTCTGCAAGATATCTCACTATTTTTGACTTTTCTGAGCCTGTCAAGTCCTTCTTTTGACCCATTTTGCCAAAGGAAAGGAAGTTGCCTAATAATTATGCACACCTGATATAGGGTGTTGATGTCATTAGACCACACCCCTTATCATTACAGAGATGCACATAACCTAATATGCTTAATTGGTAGTAGGCTTTCGAGCCTATACAGCTTGGAGTAAGACAACATGCATAAAGAGGATGATGTGGTCAAAATACTCATTTGCCTAATAATTCTGCACTCACTGTGTATATATATATATATATGGAAAGAGGGGGGGTGTTCTGTTAAGGGCTAGGCCCTACAAAACCTGGTTAGCACAAGAAGTGGACTAAATAACAGGGTAGGTTGGGGATTCAGTAGTGCCAGCCGTTAATCTCAGGGAAAGGGAGGATGTCCTAGGATATCCCTCCAGTGAAAGAATGGAGTATAGTGGATTTTGAGAAAAGCGCCTCTATAGAGATCTATTCCCACATTCCCTGTATAGATTAGTATACAAATATGTGTATCCGTTGTTGAAAATCATCAACAGTGGAGTATAGGATATGTAGAATTTAAACTAATAATAGGATGAAGTATAATGTTAGTTGTAATAAGTACACTCAATTGTGTGTGTTCACATATGTTCCATACATGTATTACTGCAAATAGTTGAAAACACAATAATAGAAAAAGTCCAACCACAAATTAGATGTGAAAAAGAAATATTGCAAGTGAAAAGATGCTTATCACACTTTATCCAGTAGGTATTGCACTTACTAGAACAAACCTCAATCGTATGAGGTAAGTTGCCACCTCTTGTAAGTGAGAAACTTCCGGAATTCAATGGTGTGGGTAGATGCCAGGCCGTCTGTATCTTGTCTTCTCCTCTCAGAGTATGGATTCTGTATTCTGTGTCTTTCCTTCTCCTCTCAGAGTATGGATTCTGTATTCTGTGTCTTGCCTTCTCCTCTCAGAGTATGGGTTCTGTATGCTGATGATGGAGATTCTCCAAATTCCCTGCAGTATTATGCAGAAATAAAGGCAGAAGAGAGATACATAGCGTAAAATCGTTTTATTAGAATAAAAACAATTGTATAAAAAGACAAATGGCCACTCACATGTTCAATCCTCAAACATATGAGGTATGTAATAGACACTCAGTGTTAACCTGTGGTGCTCCACTCCGTGGATCTGAGCTGCAGGTGTTGTTTTCTTAAAAAGAAGGATCTTAAAAAACAACAGATCCGGTAGTGTCCGTTTTTTTGAAACCCAGGTAACAAATAGTTGTCATAAAATCAATAGTACGTACAAAGTGCAAATAGTACCAATGGAGTCAAAGTAGACTCCTTGACAAACAAAATAATATATTATAATTCCCTTACACGTTTCAAAGCTTAATTTGTTGCTCCTTCCTCAGAGGGTGTTCGTTCTGAGGAAGGAGCAACAAATTAAGCTTTGAAACGCATAAGGGAATTATAATATATTATTTTGTTTGTCAAGGAGTCTACTTTGACTCCATTGGTACTATTTGCACTTTGTACGTACTATTGATTTTATGACAACTATTTGTTACCTGGGTTTCAAAAAAACAGACACTACCGGATCTGTTGTTTTGCAAGATCCTTCTTTTTAAGAAAACATCACCTGCAGCTCAGATCCACGAAGTGGAACACCACAGGTTAACACTGAGTGTCTTTTACATACCTCATATGTTTGAGGATTGAACATGTGAGTGGCCATTTGTCTTTTTATACAATTGTTTTTATTCTAATAAAACGATTTTACGCTATGTATCTCTCTTCTGCCTTTATTTCTGCATAATACTGCAGGGAATTTGGAGAATCTCCATCATCAGCATACGGAACCCATACATATAGTTGATACACTGCAGGCTAAATACTGTGGGTACATATGTTTTTAATGCTAATTTTTTATTTTTATGTTAGTTTTGACACTATATATATATATATTTCTCCAACATTGGTGTGTCCGGTCCACGGCGTCATCCTTACTTGTGGGATATTCTCTTCCCCAACAGGAAATGGCAAAGAGTCCCAGCAAAGCTGGTCACATGATCCCTCCTAGGCTCCGCCCACCCCAGTCATTCTCTTTGCCGTTGCACAGGCAACATCTCCACGGAGATGGTTAAGAGTTTTTTGGTGTTTAAATGTAGTTTTATTCTTCTATCAAGTGTTTGTTATTTTAAAATAGTGCTGGTATGTACTATTTACTCTGAAACAGAAAAGGATGAAGATTTCTGTTTGTAAGAGGAAGATGATTTTAGCAGACAGTAACTGAAATCAATTGCTGTTTCCACACAGGACTGTTGAGATGAAGTAACTTCAGTTGGGGGAAACAGTTAGCAGTCTTTTCTGCTTAAGGTATGACTAGCCATATTTCTAACAAGACCATGTAATGCTGGGAGGCTGTCATTTCCCCTCATGGGGACCAGTAAGCCATTTTCTTAGTTAAACATAAAAGAATAAAGGGCTTCAAAAAGGGCTTAAAAACTGGTAGACATTTTTCTGGGCTAAAACAATTGCTTTACTAGGCATATTATGCAGATTCTAACTAATTATTGGTATTATAATCTTGGGGAACGTTTAGAAAAACGTCAGGCACTGTGTTGGACACCTTTTTCAGATGGGGGCCTTTCTAGTTATAGACAGAGCCTCATTCTGGGACTGTATAGGGGTTAAATGTAAAAACGGCTCCGGTTCCGTTAATTTAAGGGTTAAAGCTCTGAAATTTGGTGTGCAATACTTTTTTTTTTTTTTTTTTTTTTTTTAAATAATTTTTTATTGAAGTTGAAGTAGAGATTAACAAACAAAATTCGCCCTTGAGCAAATGTTACATCAAAATGAGTAATACATTGTCTATAAACTAATATTGTCAACACAACAGAGTGAATATGTAGAAATAAAATTACATATCAAGTCTTAAAATGGTGGTAGACAAGAGTTTAGGCGAGATAGAATGGAACTTCATTTTATGTTATATTATGTGACAGAGGATCTCCACAATGCAGTAGAAAACACTCTTTAAACTATCTGAGTCAATAGTGTCAGCTTGTGGAGAATTGGCATATGTATCGGCCACTCTTGGGCCAAGGTATATGGGGGGGAGGGAAGATCAGCGGGCAAGAGCCGCTCATAGTATAAGGGGGAGGTTGAGGGGCGGAGCCTTCTAATGGGGAGGTGGGGCTTATAATATAGTTGAAGCTTAAATGGTTCTGTCAACTGTTAGATAACTACTAAAGATAACAATAGGGTTATTAAGTTCCCATTTCGGAAGAGTCAACTAAACTCATTCCTGCCTATGCATAGTAAGAGTATATACTATAGTGTGATGGCCATATTAGGGGTTTAGTATACTGTGTAGCTATACAGTCCATAGGCACAATGAAAGTCAGATACAGTCACTATAGGTGAAGTTATGTTTATCATATTGCTTGGTAATATTTAAATGTAGTTGTAAATATGGAGATCAGGGGAGGCCAAAAAACTCAAAGAAGGGAGGTTGACGGTGGTGACTACAGGGTACTCAATGAGTGCCTCTCATTGTTACATGTGAAGAGTGTAGTAGTGAGGGGACATAATTGTTCCAATAGAGAGGCCAGTGAGAAGGCAAGTATAGGCAGAGCTTATGGTAATATTATCTGTAGATATGTTTAAAGAGGACTGTTAGTGGGAAGCTTAATATCTGGTAAAAGCCTAGTAAAAGGTAGCATTCAACATGACATCCAAAACTATAATATCACAAACAGCCTGATTTAGTAGCTATGTCTAAATTAAAAACTATATGGAGTAGGAAAAGAGGGGATTCTATGCGTATTGGAGTAATAATATGATCAATCTTCTAAACGGAGATCAAACTAGCATCGTCATGTAACTGGTCATCTTAAGAAGGAACAAACCAACAGAAAATAAACAAAAAAAAACTATTCCTTAAATAGGGGTCAGCATCTATCTAGGTAAGGAGCCTAGGTTATAAGTACATATATATATATATATATAATCAGTGAATATAGGCTGAATCGACAGTCACATACATATATCTAATCCAAGTTGCTATTAATGAGAAATATAACATTCAAGCCCTTATTATGATGAGGACGCTCTGTTGTATGTAAGTATGAGTCATTATCAACTCCAGTCCTTGGTTCAACTAATGAAGGACAAATATCATAGGGAGCATTTTGCGTCCGAAAATCTATGTCCAGGATGCCAACTTTTACATATTCACCATGTATGCTACAATGCCCGCTGTCCTGAAGCATAAGTAGAGGTCTAGCAGGGGGCTCTAGGGAAAAGATACAATATACCTGTAGGACCACTGGTTTGTAAAGTATATGGACCTAAAAACTTTTAAGTACTGCGGAAGGTATGTTAAACAGGGCAGAAGCTAGCACGTCTGTTGTTTTTTTTTAAACTTGTAATACATTACTTCATACTAGAGGCAAAGGCAAAATGGGGTATTACCTATTATGGGTTAAAAACAAAAAGTACAAGTGTAAACAGAACCATGTCTATTTTTGTAGGTGATGGGTAGTTAAAAGGAAGGGATTAGTGGGGTAAACAGTTAGAGAAATTATCCTTTGACTTAGAAGTGAGGGGTCTTCATTCTGAGTAGCACAGTGAGTTCTAAATTAAACCACATACATGAAACATAATATACATCAATTATGTCAAACCATTATGCCCTAAGGTATAGGTGGATATTCCTTCTATAGTATGGTTACAGGATTACACAGATAGCTTACCTCCTTAAACAAATATATTTTATAGGGCTTAATTGAACAGGTAAATATTTTATAGGGTATTCATTTCGTTAATATCAAAGCTCCCACTTTGATAATATCACAGTGTACTTCAAAAGGTATAAGGGAACGACATGCAAGGGAAAAGTGTAGCTGAATCTTATAACATATAGTGTTAAAATAATTGAGGCAGTCCCCCTAAAACATATTCACTGCGACTAAGTAGTCTCTGTGACTGTAATTAAAGCTTAACCGGCAAGATATATTATAACCAACAGGCAATTTAGAACTACAAACCAGCGGCCATACTGTGAGCAAGGATAATGAGCATGGAAGCTGATATGAGCTGCGTATCCCCACTATTACATATCAAACTTTAGAGTCATCATTCGTATCAGTGGGTCTTGTGAAAAATAAAGGAAAGGTCCATTTAGACAGTCTTACTCATCCCAGTCATCCGATCCCGGACCGATGTGTAGAGCAAATGACATCAGAAGCCCACTTCAGAACAGGCAATACTATGATAGTGGTCATCTGGCCACGCCATGCTAGAAAAACTGAAGATAAAGCATCCAGAAGTAGGGACACTGCTTGCAGGCTAGCTTCGGGCTCTGAGGATTTCACATCTGCACATTTGTAAGTTGCAGGCATATGATCTGGTGGCTCAAACACCGCACCAACAAGGAGCTCACTGGTGGTGATGTCTGTATCGTCAGCAGCCTCAGGAAAAATCTCCAGGGTAATCTTATTAGCCGCCGGGGAGAGCCGACTTTGATCTCGGTCATTAGAGGATCTCGGGCATGTATTTATTAGTGGCTCGCAGATGTGCGAGAGTAGACTGTCAAAGGTCTCATTAAGCAGGCTTTTAAGTTCCGTAAAGTGATCCTCCAAGACCCGGTGAAGATGTGACTCCCATCGTTCTAGCTCAAGCATGGCTAGGGCTTATAAAGTGAATGGCTGCACCAAGCACCGTCAATAGCTGGCGCTGCTTATATGTAGAGTTATAGTTATTCTGTCTCTCCGCTCACAGGAATCGTGTAGGGCTCTTCGGTAGTGTCAGATGAGATCTCAAATCGGAAAGACTCTGCGATGTAGTGGCGGGCAATCTTGATGCGTCACTCCTTAGTATTCTACTTCACCACTTTCTTGTACATCATCCACGTGTAAATACATATCTTAGCCACTCTCTCCAATGTATAGCCGCCTTTCAAACAGTTTAGAGGCTTCATACTAGCGTTGTGTCTTGATATTTCCAAGATTTTTAGCAGAGAGCCATGAAAATGCGGCCATCTCGTTCCCTAGTTGGCTCCGCCCCCGGTGTGCAATACTTTTAATGCTTTAAGACACTGTGGTGAAATTTTGGTGAATTTTGAACAATTCCTTCATACTTTTTCACATATTCAGTAATAAAGTGTTTTCAGTTTGAAATTTAAAGTGACAGTAACGGTTTTATTTTAAAACGTTTTTTGTGCTTTGTTGACAAGTTTAAGCCTGTTTAACATGTCTGTACCATCAGATAAGCTATGTTCTATATGTATGAAAGCCAATGTGTCTCCCCATTTAAATTTATGTGATAATTGTGCCATAGTGTCCAAACAAAGTAAGGACAGTATTGCAACAGATAATGATATTGCCCAAGATGATTCCTCAAATGAGGGGAGTAAACATGATACTACATCATCCCCTACTGTGTCTACACCAGTTATGCCCACACAGGAGGCCCCTAGTACATCTAGTGCGCCAATACTTATTACCATGCAACAATTAACGGCTGTAATGGATAACTCCATAGCAAATCTTTTATCCAAAATGCCTACTTATCAGAGAAAGCGCGATTGCTCTGTTTTAAACACTGAAGAGCAAGAGGACGCTGATGATAACTGTTCTGACATACCCTCACACCAATCTCAAGGGGCCATGAGGGAGGTTTTGTCTGATGGAGAAATTTCAGATTCAGGAAAAATTTCTCATCAAGCTGAACCTGATGTTGTGACATTTAAATTTAAATTAGAACATCTCCGTGCACTGCTTAAGGAGGTGTTATCTACTCTGGATGATTGTGACAATTTGGTCATTCCAGAGAAATTATGTAAGATGGACAAGTTCCTAGAGGTTCCGGTGCCCCCCGACGCTTTTCCTATACCCAAGCGGGTGGCGGACATAGTAAATAAAGAGGGGGAAAGGCCCGGCATACCTTTTGTTCCCCCCCCTATATTTAAGAAATTATTTCCTATAGTCGACCCCAGAAAGGACTTATGGCAGACAGTCCCCAAGGTCGAGGGGGCGGTTTCTACTCTAAACAAACGCACTACTATTCCTATCGAACATAGTTGTGCTTTCAAAGATCCTATGGATAAGAAATTAGAGGGTTTGCTTAAAAAGATTTTTGTACAGCAAGGTTACCTCCTACAACCAATTTCATGCATTGTTCCTGTCACTACGGCAGCGTGTTTCTGGTTCGAGGAACTAGAAAAACCGCTCAGTAAAGAATCTTCGTATGAGGAGGTTATGGACAGAGTTCAAGCACTTAAATTGGCTAACTCTTTTGTTTTAGATGCCGCTTTGCAATTAGCTAGATTAGCGGCGAAAAATTCAGGGTTTGCTGTCGTGGCGCGCAGAGTGCTTTGGCTAAAGTCTTGGTCAGCGGATGTGTCTTCCAAGACAAAATTGCTTAACATTCCTTTCAAAGGTAAAACATTATTTGGACCTGATTTGAAAGATATTATTTCAGACATCACTGGGGGAAAGGGCCACGCCCTCCCACAGGATAGGTCTTTTAAGGCTAATAATAAGCCTAATTTTCGTCCCTTTCGCAGAAACGGACCAGTCTCTAATTCTGTATCCTCTAAGCAAGAGGGTAATACTTCACAACCCAAACCAGCCTGGAAACCAATGCAAGGCTGGAACAAGGGTAAGCAGGCCAAGAAGCCTACCACTGCTACCAAAACAGCATGAAGGGATAGCCCCTGATCCGGGACAGGATCTAGTGGGGGGCAGACTTTCTCTCTTTGCTCAGGCTTGGGCAAGAGATGTTCAGGATCCTTGGGCACTAGAAATAGTTTCTCAAGGTTATCTCCTGGAATTCAAGGAACTACCCCCAAGGGGAAGGTTCCACAGGTCTCAATTATCTTCAAACCAAATAAAGAGACAGGCATTCTACCATTGTGTAGAAGACCTGTTAAAGATGGGAGTGATACATCCAGTTCCAATAAGAGAACAAGGAATGGGATTTTATTCCAATCTGTTCATAGTTCCCAAAAAAGAGGGAACATTCAGACCAATTTTGGATCTAAAGATCCTAAACAAATTTCTCAGGGTACCATCGTTCAAAATGGAAACTATTCGAACGATCCTACCTACTATCCAGGAAAATCAATTTATGACTACCGTGGATTTAAAGGATGCGTACCTACATATTCCTATCCACAAGGAACATCATCAGTTCCTAAGGTTCGCTTTTCTGGACAAAAGTACTAGGGTCCCTTCTAGCGGTTCTAAGACCAAGGGGCATTGCAGTAGTACCTTACTTGGACGACATCCTGATTCAAGTGTCGTCCCTGTCAAAAGCAAAGTCTCATACGGACATCGTCCTAGCCTTTCTCAGATCTCACAGATGGAAGGTGAACAAAGAAAAAAGTTCTCTGTCCCCGTCAACAAGAGTTCCCTTCTTGGGAACAATAATAGATTCCTTAGAAATGAGGATTTTTCTGACAGAGGTCAGAAAATCAAAACTTCTAAGCTCTTGTCAAGTACTTCATTCTGTTCCTCGTCCTTCCATAGCGCAGTGCATGGAAGTAATAGGATTGATGGTTGCAACAATGGACATAGTTCCTTTTGCACAAATTCATCTAAGACCATTACAACTGTGCATGCTCAGACAATGGAATGGGGATTATACAGACTTGTCTCCGACGATTCAAGTAGATCAAAAGACCAGAGATTCACTCCGTTGGTGGCTGACCCTGGACAATCTGTCACAGGGAATGAGCTTCCGCAGACCAGAGTGGGTCATTGTCACGACCGACGCCAGCCTAGTGGGCTGGGGCGCGGTCTGGGAATCCCTGAAAGCTCAGGGTCTATGGTCTCGGGAAGAGTCTCTTCTCCCGATAAACATTCTGGAACTGAGAGCAATATTCAATGCTCTCAGAGCTTGGCCTCAACTAGCAAAGGCCAAATTCATAAGGTTTCAGTCAGACAACATGACGACCGTTGCATATATCAATCATCAGGGGGGAACAAGGACTTCTCTGGCGATGAAAGAAGTGACCAAGATAATTCAATGGGCGGAGGATCACTCCTGCCACTTGTCTGCGATCCACATCCCAGGAGTGGAAAATTGGGAAGCGGATTTTCTGAGTCGTCAGACATTCCATCCGGGGGAGTGGGAACTCCATCCGGAAATCTTTGCCCAAATAACTCAATTATGGGGCATTCCAGACATCGATCTGATGGCGTCTCGTCAGAACTTCAAGGTTCCTTGCTACGGGTCCAGATCCAGGGATCCCAAGGCGACCCTAGTAGATGCACTAGTAGCACCTTGGACCTTCAACCTAGCTTATGTATTCCCACCGTTTCCTCTCATCCCCAGGCTGGTAGCCAGGATCAATCAGGAGAGGGCCTCGGTGATCTTGATAGCTCCTGCGTGGCCACGCAGGACTTGGTATGCAGACCTGGTCAATATGTCATCGGCTCCACCATGGAAGCTACCTTTGAGACAGGACCTTCTTGTTCAGGGTCCATTCTAACATCCGAATCTGGTTTCCCTCCAACTGACGGCTTGGAGATTGAACGCTTGATTTTATCAAAGCGTGGGTTTTCAGATTCTGTAATTGATACTCTGATTCAGGCTAGAAAGCCTGTAACTAGAAAAATTTACCATAAAATATGGAAAAAATATATCTGTTGGTGTGAATCTAAAGGATTCCCATGGAACAAGATAAAAATTCCTAAGATTCTATCCTTTCTACAAGAAGGTTTGGAGAAAGGATTATCTGCAAGTTCTCTGAAGGGACAGATCTCTGCTTTATCTGTTTTACTTCACAAAAGACTGGCAGCTGTGCCAGATGTTCAAGCATTTGTTCAGGCTCTGGTTAGGATCAAGCCTGTTTACAGACCTTTGACTCCTCCCTGGAGTCTAAATCTAGTTCTTTCAGTTCTTCAAGGGGTTCCGTTTGAACCCTTACATTCCGTAGATATTAAGTTATTATCTTGGAAAGTTTTGTTTTTGGTTGCAATTTCTTCTGCTAGAAGAGTTTCAGAGTTATCTGCTCTGCAGTGTTCTCCGCCCTATCTGGTGTTCCATGCAGATAAGGTGGTTTTGCGTACTAAGCCTGGTTTTCTTCCGAAAGTTGTTTCCAACAAAAATATTAACCAGGAGATAGTTGTACCTTCTTTGTGTCCGAATCCAGTTTCAAAGAAGGAACGTTTGTTACACAATTTGGACGTAGTCCGTGCTCTAAAATTCTATTTAGAGGCTACTAAAGATTTCAGACAAACATCTTCCTTGTTTGTTGTTTATTCTGGTAAAAGGAGAGGTCAAAAAGCGACTTCTACCTCTCTTTCCTTTTGGCTTAAAAGCATTATCCGATTGGCTTATGAGACTGCCGGACGGCAGCCTCCTGAAAGAATCACAGCTCACTCCACTAGGGCTGTGGCTTCCACATGGGCCTTCAAGAACGAGGCTTCTGTTGACCAGATATGTAAGGCAGCGACTTGGTCTTCACTGCACACTTTTGCCAAATTTTACAAATTTGATACTTTTGCTTCTTCAGAGGCTATTTTTGGGAGAAAGGTTTTGCAAGCCGTGGTGCCTTCCATTTAGGTGACCTGATTTGCTCCCTCCCTTCATCCGTGTCCTAAAGCTTTGGTATTGGTTCCCACAAGTAAGGATGACGCCGTGGACCGGACACACCAATGTTGGAGAAAACAGAATTTATGCTTACCTGATAAATTACTTTCTCCAACGGTGTGTCCGGTCCACGGCCCGCCCTGGTTTTTTTAATCAGGTCTGATGAATTATTTTCTCTAACTACAGTCACCACGGTATCATATGGTTTCTCCTATATATATTTCCTCCTGTCCGTCGGTCGAATGACTGGGGTGGGCGGAGCCTAGGAGGGATCATGTGACCAGCTTTGCTGGGACTCTTTGCCATTTCCTGTTGGGGAAGAGAATATCCCACAAGTAAGGATGACGCCGTGGACCGGACACACCGTTGGAGAAAGTAATTTATCAGGTAAGCATAAATTCTGTTATATATATATATATATATATATATATATATATATATATATATATATATATATATGTGTGTGTGTGTGTGTGTGTGTAAAGATTCTGTAGTGTTAAATACATTTTTTAATGAAAAATTAAACTGTTATAGTAATTTATAAGAAAATTGTGATTTTTTTCCCCTGCATATCGCCCAGCCCTAGTGTGCACATACTAGCGTATTTCCTGAGGAAATCCATCTAGTGTTAAAGGGATATTCCAGCTAAAATTGGAAACCACATGGGTTCCTTTTGGTATTGAACAGAAGCAATTTTGTAATATACATGCATTAGCAAAAATGCTTCTAATAAAAGCTATTACTGTTTCAAAAGTGTATTTAAGTATGCACCGTGCACAAGCATTTTAAACACAACACTTGCTTGGAGAGCCTAAGGTGCTTGTTCTATCTGGTATTGACTCAAATTGTTTATTGCTGACATGATACAAGCCCCACTGATGATCTGAGCAGCTGGATTATTTAAAATGTGGGTGCAGTGAAAATATCTAGCTATGCTTAGCGTGCACGTGCAGAGAAAAATGCTAACTCTAAAACAGTGATAACTCTTACTAGAAGCATGTTTGCCAATACATGTATATTGCAAATATGTTTCTATTAAAAGATGTAATAAATCTATGTGTGTTTATATTTTGACTGGAATGTCCCTTTAAACGCATAGGATTTACGCTACTCAGATAAAATTTCACATTATGGGTGCTAAGGATGGAAATCACTGCTTGTTTTTAAATATTGCTTAATAAAATTAGGTTTTAATCCTATTCAGTTTGCCCATTTTCCTAATAAATCCGGTGCCAGAAATAGCTGAATGCCACAGACCATAGCCATATTTGACATTCATTTAGCTAATGAGTAACAAATACTGAATATATGTACATGCCTAATTTTCACAAGTCTTTTGGACGACTGGAATACACCTCCAAAAGCATAAAACAAAGGCTCATACATTTTTGTTTAGAATTTTAAGTATAAACTCTATTACTTTTTTTAAATATTCCATTTTACATGCAACAAAGAAACATTATTTTACTGGTTGTTTAATAGCTTCTGATTAAGTGAAAATAAAATTTCTCTATAAAGAGATTTTTTCTGTTTCTCAGCTGGGGATATGTTTACCTCATTTTTCAATAGATGTCCTTCACTGTGACTAGGTTATGTCTGCTTCCTTAAATCACTTGAAACACTGCTTTAATAATCATAATGGTCTATTTAGACCACAAATAATGGTTTCCAGCTTTATTCAGATTTGTTTTCCATTTGCAGTTGTTTTTGTGGAAAAATAGCATATTTTATAAGTTTGCTTTTGAAACAGTTGTTCAAAACTAACTGTTTTCTGCAAATATAAAGTTGATGGTTATTTCTTTATATATGTTAATGCTTGTTTTATTTCATTACATCATTATAGTCTGCAATAATGTCCATATATTCTGATTGCCATTTCATGTCTTATCTGGTTAAGGTATATAACATTGGTAATTATCAGTTTTAGTTCTACGTGCTGTCTGTTGTGAATGCTTATCAAGGCATAAATAACATATTCCAAGCGTTGTATATAAATGGTTGCGATTTTCTCTAGTGTCATTTATTTTTTATATAAACTGAAAACTGGGTAAGAAAGATATTAAATAATTTCAGTATAACATGGCATTATACTGAGCTATGAGCCTATCTAGCCAGCATTCTTATACAAACATGATTATACATGATTTGTATGTACCTACAAATGCAGCTTATTTATTGGATATACACTTTGAAATATTTTATATGAATAAAGATACATTAAATTCAAAAATTGTGAATAATTATTATTATTTTTTTATAATATTTTTTATTATTTTCATGATCATCGCTACAATAATCTTAATAGAAGATTTTGCAAAGCATAAACATAAACGTATTAACTCAACAATACAGAATTAACAAAGAAACAAAAAAATAAAAATAATTATGGCACAGTACTGTGTTGGGTCCTATAAACAGTGTCTAAGTACATCAACATAATAATAAATGATAATGCATTCATATGATTCAAATTTAAACATAAAATTACATAATTGCATGATATATACAGGGAGTGCAGAATTATTAGGCAAGTTGTATTATTGAGGATTAATTGAGGATTAATTTTATTATTGAATAACAACCATGTTCTCAATGAACCCAAAAAACTCATTAATATCAAAGCTGAAAGTAGTTTTTAGTTTGTTTTTAGTTTTAGCTATTTTAGGGGGATATCTGTGTGTGCAGGTGACTATTACTGTGCATAATTATTAGGCAACTTAACAAAAAACAAATATATACCCATTTCAATTATTTATTTTTACCAGTGAAACCAATATAACATCTCAACATTCACAAATATACATTTCTGACATTCAAAAACAAAACAAAAACAAATCAGTGACCAATATAGCCACCTTTCTTTGCAAGGACACTCAAAAGCCTGCCATCCATGGATTCTGTCAGTGTTTTGATCTGTTCACCATCAACATTGCGTGCAGCAGCAACCACAGCCTCCCAGACACTGTTCAGAGAGGTGTACTGTTTTCCCTCCTTGTAAATCTCACATTTGATGATGGACCACAGGTACTCAATGGGGTTCAGATCAGGTGAACAAGGAGGCCATGTCATTAGATTTTCTTCTTTTATACCCTTTCTTGCCAGCCACGCTGTGGAGTACTTGGACGCGTGTGATGGAGCATTGTCCTGCATGAAAATCATGTTTTTCTTGAAGGATGCAGACTTCTTCCTGTACCACTGCTTGAAGAAGGTGTCTTCCAGAAACTGGCAGTAGGACTGGGAGTTGAGCTTGACTCCATCCTCAACCCGAAAAGGCCCCACAAGCTCATCTTTGATGATACCAGCCCAAACCAGTACTCCACCTCCACCTTGCTGGCGTCTGAGTCGGACTGGAGCTCTCTGCCCTTTACCAATCCAGCCACGGGCCCATCCATCTGGCCCATCAAGACTCACTCTCATTTCATCAGTCCATAAAACCTTAGAAAAATCAGTCTTGAGATATTTCTTGGCCCAGTCTTGACGTTTCAGCTTGTGTGTCTTGTTCAGTGGTGGTCGTCTTTCAGCCTTTCTTACCTTGGCCATGTCTCTGAGTATTGCAGACCTTGTGCTTTTGGGCACTCCAGTGATGTTGCAGCTCTGAAATATGGCCAAACTGGTGGCAAGTGGCATCTTGGCAGCTGCACGCTTGACTTTTCTCAGTTCATGGGCAGTTATTTTGCGCCTTGGTTTTTCCACACGCTTCTTGTGACCCTGTTGACTATTTTGAATGAAACACTTGATTGTTCGATGATCACGCTTTAGAAGCTTTGCAATTTTAAGAGTGCTGCATCCCTCTGCAAGATATCTCACTATTTTTGACTTTTCTGAGCCTGTCAAGTCCTTCTTTTGACCCATTTTGCCAAAGGAAAGGAAGTTGCCTAATAATTATGCACACCTGATATAGGGTGTTGATGTCATTAGACCACACCCCTTCTCATTACAGAGAGGCACATCACCTAATATGCTTAATTGGTAGTAGGCTTTCGAGCCTATACAGCTTGGAGTAAGACAACATGCATAAAGAGGATGATGTGGTCAAAATACTCATTTGCCTAATAATTCTGCACTCCCTGTACCATATTGACTGTCGTGTATAATTCCAATCTATATCAACATAGGAAGATATAATCAATCAATTTATTTATACATTCATATGATTAAGTACTCTTTATAATTCCACCCCCCCAAAAAAAAAAAAAGGAAACATAAAAGAAAAAGAAGGGGAGAAGAGGGGAGGGAAGGGGAACAATATATATGAAACCTAATATCTCAATTCTACTGTAGTCTCTGCAGTGAAATCTTATTTATAGAGTGGCCGATATTCCTCATAATCAGTCTTGACTAATCCAGCCAGCTACTAGGAAAATGTTCAGCATATATATTTTGATGAACATACTAAAACTAATTGTCTTTGAGCAGTAATTGACCGTTTTAATAACCTCTATCCACTTTTTAAAGTAGTTTTCTAACTGAGAGCTACTTGAATTTTGAATAAGAGATTGCTCTAATGTATTTTGGATGATCAGTGCTTTTTTAAATTCTACAAAATTAGGAGCTTTATGTGATCTCCATGATCTTAAAATAAGATTACAGGCAATGAAGACCATTGTATTAATTAAACTGTAATTCAAATGACGTCCCGAATATTTAGCCAGAAAAAAACTCATTTATTGGGGTCATACTAAAATCTAGTTGCAATACTGTATTCATCCAATAACCAATTTTTGCCCAAAATTGGGTAATTTTTGGGCATGCCCAGAAACAATGAAAAATGTCTGCGTTACTGGCGCTACATCTTGTACATTGGTTAGTTGTTTTATACCCTCTAGATATTTTTTCTGGTTTGATATATACATCAAATATGAATTTTAAATGAACCTCCCGCCATGTTGTCAGAGCCCATGAACGCAATACTTTACAGCTATCTAATATATCTTATGTAACCATGTTAGGGAAATACTGTAAGTATGCTAACTTTTCATTAACGGAGAGAGTGTTCAAAACAGAATACAGTGGAGAGATGGTATAAATACCATTTTGGAATAATTTAATTTTAGGGGCTAGGTTCCCCAAAGACCATTTTAGGTTATATTTCTGCTTCAACTCAAGAATGTAATGGCGTAGCTGCAGATATGCATACAAATCTTTCTGAGGTAGACCAAATTGGAGGCGTATATCAGAAAAGATTTCTACAGACGAATGGTGAATAATTATTAATGTTTTTTGTTGTTGTTTTTTTTCCAAATTGATTTTTGTGCTGTTAAGAGTGAAAATTTCTATTGTGTGATGCCCAATGTGTGTGCTGTATAAAGGACGTACCTCAGAAAATCAATATTTTTAAGCTCCCCCAGCATTATAACACAGGAAGGCAGCTTGTGCTGGGAGTATGCACAGGGGAACTGCATGGTGCTATCAGTGCAATCATTGATGGCTGTACTGCCTGTAGTATTTTAAAATATGAAAAAAAAATATGATTGGGACGGACAAGGATCTTTAAAGTTATTAATAAAAGTCACTACACAAAAGTAAACCTTTGTAACAAATAAAAAATAAGCTTTACTGTCCCTTTAATGAGCTGCAGCCAGGTATGAATTTGTCATTGGATTTATTAAGTTGATGTCTATAAGCATATTGATTCAGATTGAGGCAACATAATAATCCTCAAAGGGATACTAAACCCAAATTTTTTCTTTCATGATTCCGATAGAGCATGCAATTTGAACTCGTTGGCTGCTAAGCCATTTCCCACCTGGGTGCTAAGCTGGTTTTGAGCTTTTTTTTTGTTTTACTTTTTTTAAATATATTTATTTTTAATGTTTTAAAAATGTTTTTCAGATCCCCAAGACTTATACAGTTGGAAAGGTGGGTCTTGGGGGTCTGTAGCTCCTTAAATGCCTGAAATACAGGCCTATAAGCAGAATGCCCCATCTCCCTATACTTGTCCATTGTCAATTTTAAATAAAATTGCGCAGTGATATTATCACGTCATTGCGTGTGACGTCACCGCGCCAAATGTGAAGCCCCAGCAATGCCTGTCACTATACAGGCCAGATCGCCGTGTGGGAGTTGGTGGGAGCTTCAGATTGCCCTCAAGGTGGGTAATTGCTAGTGACGGCTGTGAGCCGTCGTCAGCACCTGACTGGGACAATTTGTGACGGTTCAGAGCCATCGTTAGCACTCAAAGGGTTAAGCAACATTCTAATTTACTCCTACTATACATTTTTCTTCGTTATCTTGCTATCTTTATGTAAAAAGCGGCAATTTAAAGGTTAGGAGACAGCCTATTTTAGGTTTAGCACCCTGGATAGCACTTGCTTATTGGTGGCTACATTTAGCAAACCAATAAGCAAGCACAACCCAGGTTCTGAACCAAAAATGGTCCGGCTTATAAGCTTAATATTCCTGCTTTTTAAATATAGATAGAAAGAGAACAAAGAAAAATTGATAATTGGAGTAAATTAGAAAGTTACTTACAATTGCTGCTCTATCTGTATCATTAAAGAAAGAAAAAATGGTTTAGTGTCTCTTTAACTTATTTTCTTAAAGGGACACTGAATTCAATTTTTTTCTTTCATGATTCAGATAGAGCATGCAATTTTAAGCCACTTTCTATTTTATTCCTATTATCAATTTTTCTTCATTATCTTGCTATCTTTATTTTAAAAAGAAGACATCTAAGCTTTTTGTTTTATTCAGAACTCTGGACAGCACTTTTTTTATTGGTGGATGAGTTTATCCACCAATCAGCAAGAACAACTCAGGTTGATCACCAAAAATGGTCCGGCATCTAAACTTACTTTCTTGCATTTCAAATAAAGATACCAAGAGAATGAAGAAAATTTGATAATAGGAGTAAATTAGAAAGTTGCTTAAAATGTCATGCTCTAGCTGAACCACGAAAGAAAAAATTTGGGTATAGTGTCCCTTTAAGTTGAGATATGTCATAGAAAACAAACTGATTAGTTTCTGCCTAAGACTGCCATTTATGGTCTAGTACTACCTACAATATTAAATTTAGTAGTGTATTTCAGGGCAGCCCTATCTTGCATTAAAAGGATATAAGCAATAAAAGCAAAAAAAAGTCAAAATAGTTAACACAATTAAGGTGAATATGTGGTTCAAAAAACAAAATGATATGGCAAATAAAGTGAACTAATAAACACCTTTATTATTCCTTGAGAAGCTGTATGTTAGAACAGTGAAACGTACGTCAGAGGTTTAAGACTTGTCACAAAGAAGGTGAGGTAAAATACTGACACAAAAAGTCAAAGAGATTGGAACTGTTCACAACTTAGGACGTTACTGTCCATGTTGGTTCCCGAAGGTCTCACTCAGTAGTGCTCAACCTGGAGTGACTAGATATACATCCTTGCTTCTTTATTTTAATAAGTATACGTGTATACAGTGTATTATTGTTGGCAGTGGCGACTCTAGGAACAATATATAGGGGGGGCACATAAGATACCACAGTCAAAACTGGGGGGGCACTAATAATTTTCACCACTAAATCATTATAAAATTTAGTTGTATATATATATATATATATATATATATATATATATATATATAAATTAGATTCTAAAAAAAAAAAGAGAATTTGTGGTATGCAATGATACCTTTTAATTCTACTAACCTAATATTTAAAGGGCCCCTAAACCCAAAATCTTTCTTTCATGATTCAGATAGAGAATACAAATTTAAAAAACATTACAATTTACTTCTATTATTTATTTTGCTTCATTTTTTAGATATCCTTAGTTGAAGTAAAAAAGCAATGCACATGGGTGAGCCAATCACACGAGGCTTCTATGTGCAGCAACCAATCAGCAGCTACTGAGCATATCTAGATATCCTTTTCAGCAAAGAATATCAAGAGAATAAAACAAATGAGATAATAGAAGTAAATTAGAAAGATGTTTAAAATTGCATTCTCTTTCTAAATCATGAAAGAAAAAATGTGGGTTTCATGTCCCTTTTAAAAGACAAGCTTTCAAGAGTTTTCCTTTCTTCCTCAGGTATTGCTTCAGACCTGAGAAAGAGAGGAAAACTCTCAAAAGATTTTCTTTATAGTTTAAAGGAATTTCAGCAAACACCGGGGCTCTGTAAATAATTCCCTATATTAAATGTGTCACTAATGAAGACCAATGAACAGACCTTGAGTGTTTGTTGGTGTGTGTTTGTGTGTAACTAATACTAAGTACCATGTACCAACTTTACACAGCCAGACACTTCCTACTTCAAAATGAAAATTAGGCACACACACACACACAAACGGGCACAAACACACAATCAGGCACATTCAGAGACACAGACAGGCACATTCAAAGAGTCACTTAGACACATACACACTCAGGGACACACACTCAGACACACAAACAGCCAACCTTAGATTTAGATTCAACTTTGTCACTGTACAGTGTCAAGACAATGAAACATAGTTGGCCTCCGATCAGAAATGCAGTAGCGATTGATAAAATATACAATAAAATAGAAGATAAAACTCAGTGTAAATTCTAGCAGTCTTACATAATGCCATAATACATCTAATTCCAAAAAATATAATCCCTCAATCACTAATAGAGCAAGACTTATTTAAAAAGACTTTGACAAACTAATAATACATATAGACATTACACAATAGTGCCACAAATACTATACAATACAACTATATAGCCTCTGGCATCCAATCCAAACTAAAACATCTATGCAATATACATCATGTGCAAATAAAATGCATCAATCTATAAATACAGTAGTGTAAGGGCTGTAGTGGCAGGGATAAGGGCTGTAGTGGCAGGGATAATAAGGGCTGTAGTGGCAGGGATAATTAGGGCTGTAGTGGCGGGGATAATAAGGACTGTAGTGGCGGGGATAATAAGGGCTGTAGTAAGGAGATAGGAGCTGTATTGGGGTATAGGGGCTGTAGTGGGCTATAGAGGCTTTATGGGCTGTAGTAAGGGGATAGAAGCTGTATTGGGGTATAAGGGCTGTATTGGGGTATAGGGGCTGTAGTGGGGGGTATAGGGGCTGTAGTGGGGGGTATAGGGGCTGTATGGGCTGTAGTAAGGGGATAGCAGCTGTATTAGGGGTATAGGGGCTGTAGTGGGCTATAGAGGCTTTATGGGCTATAGTAAGGGGATAGAAGCTGTATTGGGGGTATAAGGGCTGTAGGGGGGATAGGGGCTGTAGTAAGGGGATAGGAGCTGTATCGGGGGTATAGGGGGTGTAGTGTATATAGTGTTTTTACACAGATGCATACATTTACAAATTACTTTGTAGTAATCCTCCTGACTAATTTGTTAAGTGTATATAATCCCTGCACAAAAAATGCATATATTTATACACATACTTTTTTATATATATATATATATATATATATATATATATATATATATATATATATATATAATCTTCAAAGAAAAAAACCCTACATGATAGTATAGTATGACTGCTTAATGAAATGTAATATTTTGAAAAGATATTTGAGCACATAAACAACAAAATAAAAGAAGATTCATTGTAAGAATATATGGTACTTTTTTAGGACTGCATCAGATAAGCCTTACATGCACACAGCACTAAAAATGACAAATCACATAACCATTAGGAGGGGCTATACTAAAGGCTAGCTGTAGCTGATGCATACACAGTACTGACCTTAAACTGCACTAGGAGTTGTTGTTTTTTTAGGCTGCTTGTTCTGCTGTTGCATGCCTTACTGAAGCAGGCAGAAGAGTATGAAAGGCTGTTGCAAACCCAGGAAGCCAGCAGCAGAGTGCAGATAGAGCACATTCTCCAGACTCCTAAGGGGAAACTCCTCCCCCTGATTTCTTACTTAGTGCAAACACGGAGCAATGCATTAAAAAACTTTCAAATGACAAAAATCAGTTATGGAAAGACATTCAGGCCAGAATGTCTAGAGTCTAGCTAGGTATTATTTAATTTTCACTGCACTGAGGTTTTTATTAGGCTGCTTGCTTTCTGTTACCTCGCTAAAGCAGATAGTAGAGTCTGTAAGTCATGGGCTGGCAGTGGCACAGGCACTACACCAGCAGGGAAGCCAGCAGCAGAGAGCAGATACAGAGTACACTCTGCTCGTGAGAAATTCCTCCCACTTGCCTCCTTCAAGTGTTGATAGTGACGCACCAATTGGATTTAGCACAAAATATATTGAATGTTACCTGACCTCTGCAGTTCCGTTGTCACTAAGGTCCTGAATCAAGGCTGCTATAGCTCTGCCTCCAATGGCTCATCCCCGCCCACATCTTTCTTTATAAAATCTGTCACCCGATATAGACCATGATGATCATGTGCAAAAATTAAATACAAATGTTTAAACATCTGACAGCTGCGCAATCTTAGTGCCTTTTTTTTTACTAGTAGTGCTGTTGTTGCGGTGCTTATATGCAGCCTTAGACGACCACCTATTTTGCCTAACGCTAGGACTGCCTCTGCTTACACCATGCACACACAGTCCTAGCTGTTGGGAGGGGCAATTGCCTGTTGCCCTCCGCCTGGATCCACCACTAGTCTACCTTATACCAGGGAGGGGGGAGTCCTGAACCCATGTGGTCATGTGGGATATGCCTGCCTGCAGACAGCTCTTTCTTTCCTGATTAGCAGCAAATGTTTCAGAGCATTGCCATGGTAATCCACGGCAACGCTCTGATTTAAAAGTTAACTGTTAGGGTGGCGGGCGCAACAGGCAGATGAAGGAGATTTCTGCAGGGGGGGGCACACAGGGGGGCAAATAATATTCTTGGGGGGGGCAATTGCCCCCCATGCCCCCCTGTAGCGACGCCTATGATTGTTGTACACAGTCTTTTTAATAAAAGGAGATGACTCAGATGATGATCCTGTTGTGCCACTGGGTTACTTAAATGTGCTAAAATCTCAGTGCTGAATTTAAGCTCTGTAGTATGTTATTATCATACTTTTACTACTGAAGATTAATTTGCTTGTGCAGTGTTACACTATGAACTGTCTTTTTTTTTTTTTTTTTCTTTTTTCAATAAATGTTTTATTGAGACATATTCAAAAATAGTACAATAATAAGACCACTGAACAAAAGTGGTAGACATAAACCATGTGTATACAAGCAGGAAATGAACTACAAAAGAGATATATTCAGATCAATTCCAGGATAAGAAACTATATCTATCGATCATCGTAGGGTAACGACAATGGTCTATATGGTAAGTCAGAAAGAGGTCTCATTTTCTTATTATAAAGGGAGATTGTATGAGGTGTGGTCGCATTGAGTAGTTATATCAGTGATATGTATGAGTACGTTTAGATATTAATAATAGATCCATATAGTTATCATATAAGTGTGAATGCTACTATGGTATATGATCCGGGGAGGGGGAAGAGAGAGAGGAGAAAATGAAAAAAAAAAAAAGGGGGGGGTATGGGGAAGAAGGTATGGGGAGCTATACAGGATGATGGGGGGATATGGGGGAGTTGTACCAGCCAAAGGGCCTAGGTGGGTAGACTGGTGAGGCGGGTTGTTTCCCAATTCTGGAATTTCGAAAACCACGGGGACCAGATTTCGTGGAAGGAGTCAACTTTGTCTAGGACTCTGTATGAGTATTGTTCCATTTGTCCAATATACTGGACTATGGATAATACTTGAGGTAAGGGTGGGGTTTCTCTTTCTTCCAGCATCTAGCTATTGCCAACTTTGTGGAATAATTTAAGCGGAAATACTGGCGCTGAAAGCAGGGTAGTACACAAATACAATATATGGGTAACCTAAAAGGGTCTACCTTAGCAGAAATATAATCGTTATAGAAGTTAATAAATGGTGATAGCCTAATATATATCTTAAAAAATATAGTTAATAGTGTAAAATTACAATACAATCAAGATTATAAAATCAGTGTTAATAAAATCAGTACATATATACTAAAAAGTAATTAATGGGCCAACTTTGTGGCCATGAAGATGTAGATCACAAGGGCTTCATTTGGGGGAGTAAGGTTTAACATCTTCATATGGAGTAAAGATATCTCTGGGGTGAACTGTATGGTAATTCCGAGGGTACGGAGAAGAGTATAAACTTGTTCCCATAGTGGTTGGATAATCGGGCAAGACCACCAGATATGTAGTGCAGTACCTGTGAGTCCACCTTTCCTCCAGCACTCAGAAGTGTGTGTATTGTAAATCATGTGTAATGTGTCTGGAACCAAGTGCCAGCAGATTAGAATTTTATAATGGAGCTCCCAAAGGGTAGCACAATGTAGTAGTTCCAGATATCGACGCCAGCGGTGAAACCCAAGTCTCTCTCCCAGGCAGTATGCTGTGAAATTCCATGGGAGGCTTGTGTGTTAATAAGTAGGTTGTAGTGTAGAGAGAGGGAAAGTGAGATGTTGGAGGCTTGTTGCCACGACGATTCCCATGGTGATAATTGCCTAAGTGTTTTCTTTGGGTATCCCCACGTGCGTAATAGTGTGCTCAGCCGATACGTCTCAAAGTTAAGACTCGGCGGGATATGAAATTTAGTGCATAAATTAGGGTGAGAAAGCCATGTGTTGTTGTCATAAAAGTCTGTCACTAATAGGATCTGTCTATTGCGCCATGCTTCTGGGTGGGAGTCTGGTAAACAAAAAAGTCCACCCGAAATGGTAACTGCGGGTGATGAAAGAGGAGATATAGCTGGGTTATGTCTAATTAGATCCCAGAATTGGAAGGCATGTTTGAATATTAAATGTATGGGAAAGAAGTATGAATCAGCGCTTATTTCTACCAGCCAAATACAAAAATGGTCCCTCTCACAAACACCAATGGGTAGTAAGACAATAAAAAGAAAAACTACTGGCGCTAACAGCTAAGGTATGTGATCAAGGAATAAATGAGTAATTTCCAAATAGGCAGGAGGGAGTGATTACACCCAAAAGGAAATATGTGCTATATTTTTCAAGGTGACAATAGTAAATATAAATGGAATTTTCCCACAAGTAGTAACAATGCTATATCTTAAAGAAATAAAGACACAGGTCAAATATTATAAAAAAAAAACCTACATATTTATTTAATACAATCAGATAAAAAATGATAAAACCCTAAATAGGACAAGTGGTGTCTGGTGTGATGGTGGATAAAATTATATAACCTAGCTCTGAGGATGAGCTCGAACAAGCAAATTACAATAGGTAGGTATTATAAAACTATCCTATACACTGGTACCAGGCTAATCCTAAATAAACAACAATAACAACAATTGTGGTCACAGAGCTCTGGCTAGAGCTAAGAGCATCTAAGTAAAAAATGTAAATTAGTAAATAAAAGTTACACAATTAAAAATCAGGTACAGAGTAATGCTAGCTGACTGGACGTCCAGTTAAAAATAATAAAATACAGCGGGGTTTTCAGCCAGATGATACAGAGGTACTAGCTGCCCAACGAAACAGATATCTATCTGTACAAACAGGGAATAATCATATGATTAAGCAAGCTTTGCTGTAGAAAATGTGCAGTTGATCTTGCTGTGACGAGTATTGGATCAAACTAACATATGAGAGGGGTACCTGGAGGTTGCCGGCTAAATGTCCGTTGGTGGGGGTGGCTATCAGGAGCCGTGTACTCTTGACAGTTTCCAAGTACTGTGGGAAATCCCCTTGTTCGAGCTTTAATTTTCTGGGTCTTTTCACTCCTGTCGCAGACCGCTTACTTTACCGCTGTCCTCTATGATGGCGAGTGCGGTGCAGGTTGCTGGGGCTGTTCCGGTTCCCTTGGCTGTGTCAGTGACGCCTCCGCTTACGTGTTTGTGTGCGGTCGTCAACAGCTGGGCTCAGGTTTGGACTGTATCCAAGAAAGTTCCGCTCCAAGTACAGAGCTCACCAGGCATATTTAAATTCATGCTTGGGATAAAACAGTAGTTTTCTTTGGCCCATTGTTCTACTACCAAAGAAAACTACTGTTTTATCCCAAGCGTGAATTTAAATACGCCTGGTGAGCTCTGTACTTGGAGCAGAACGTTCTTGTATACAGTCCAAACCTGAGCCCAGCTGTTGACGACCATACGCAAACACTTAAGCGGAGACGTCACTGACACAGCCAAGGGAACCGGAACAGCCCCAGCAACCTGCACTGCACTCGCCATCATAGAGGACAGCGGTAAAGTAAGCGGTCTGCGACAGGAGTGAAAAGACCCAGATTAAATTAAAGCTCGAACAATTAAAGCTCGAACAAGGGGTTTTCCCACAGTACTTGGAAACTGTCAAGAGTACACAGCTCCTGATAGCCACCCCCACCAACGGACATTTAGCCGGCAACCTCCAGGTACCCCTCTCATATGTTAGTTTGATCCAATACTCGTCAGAGCAAGATCAACTGCTTATGAGAGTGAACTGTTCACATTTTCTACAGCAAATCTTGCTTGATCTTCTACCACTCACCCACCGGTCAATCATATGATTATTCCCTGTTTGTATAGATAGATATCTGTTTTGTTGGGCAGCTAGTATCTCTGTATCATCTGGCTGAAAACCCCGCTGTATTTTATTATTTTTAACTGGACGTCCAGTCAGCTAGCATTACTCTGTCCCTGATTTTTAATTGTGTAACTTTTATTTACTAATTTACATTTTTTACTTAGATGCTCTTAGCTCTAGTCAGAGCTCTGTGACCACAATTGTTGTTATTGTTGTTTATTTAGGATTAGCCTGGTACCAGTGTATAGGATAGTTTTATAATACCTACCTATTGTAATTTGCTTGTTCGAGCTCATCCTTAGAGCTAGGTTATATAATTTTATCCACCATCACACCAGACACCACTTGTCCTATTTAGGGTTTTATCATTTTTTTATCTGATTGTATTAAATAAATATGTAGGGTTTTTTTATAATATTTGACCTGTGTCTTTATTTCTTTAAGATATAGCATTGTTACTACTTGTGGGAAAATTCCATTTATATTTACTATTGTCACCTTGAAAAATATAACATATATTTCCTTTTGGGTGCAATCACTCCCTCCTGCCTATTTGAAAATTACTCATTTATTCCTTGATCACATACCTTAGCTGTTAGCGCCAGTACTTTTTCTTTTTATTGAATATTAAATGTATGTCATTCAAAGATTGTCTATGGTGAATAGGAATCCAGAGAATATCTGAGAGGGAAACTGTGGGGGGCAATAGCGCTCTCTCTACAATGTACCACCCCGCAAGTCGTTCCGTGTTATTCCAACCCAGTAAATGTGAGAGTCTGGCAGAATTGTAATAGGTGATGAGGTTTGGTAAAGCCAGACCGCCCTGATTAACTGGTTTCTCAAGAGTTTGTCTAGATGTTCTGGGTCTATTATCTTTCCATACATAAGTAGTTACCAGACTCTGCAGCCTATTTAGGGTAGACCTCGAAACATTGTACGGTATGGATCGAAATAGATATGATATCTTAGGGAGAAATGACATCTTGATAGCCGCAATGCGACCAGTCCAAGAGATTTCTCGGAATTCCCAAAGATCTAAGAGTTTCCCAAACTCAGGGAGTCTATCTGTGTAGTTTTGAGTCACTGTTGTAGAAGGGTCAGGGCTAAGGTATATCCCTAGTATCTTAAGGGAAGATGTGTTCCAGTGAAAGTGGTATTTTATTTGCAGGATTGTGAGGTCACTGGGTGATATATGAATAGGGAGGGCTTCTGTCTTTGTGATGTTAAGTTTGTAGTAGCTTAGTTTGCTAAATTCTTTAATGATCCCGAAGACCGAGGGTAGGGGCTCTTTAGGTGAAGTTAGCATAAATGTGATATCATCTGCATACAGCGAAATTGTATACACGTGCTCTCCAACAAGGAGCCCTGTAGTTCGAGAGTCCCTTCTGATACTTTGGGCTAAGGGCTCAATGGCCAAGGCAAACAAGAGGGGCAACAGTGGGCATCCTTGTCTAGTGCCATTGGTTATGGGGAATGGGAGAGACTGGAACCCGGCCCCTAGGACTCTAGCCGAGGGTTGTGAATAGAGAGCCTTAACAACTAGTATTAAAGAATCAGGGATTCGAAGAGTCTTCATTACTTTCCACAAATATTCCCATCTGACCCTGTCAAACGCCTTTTCAGTGTCTAGAGACAGGGGCAGAAGGGGTATCTCTCTCTTAGCCGCAAAATTTAGAAGAACCAGTATGCGCCTTATTGCGTCAGGGCCTTCCCTATGAGGGATAAAGCCTACCTGTTCATTTGCTATTAGGGAGGGAATGATTTTAGAAAGTCTATTGGCTAGAAGTTTGGCATAGATTTTGGTGTCAATGTTAAGTAGTGAGATTGGAAGGTAGCTAGTGCAGTGATCCGGGGGTTTGCCTGGTTTTAGAATTGTGACTATCATGGCTTCTAAAAATTCTGAATTGAAAGAACCGCTAATCATCGTCTCTTGACATAGTCTACAGAGGATGGGGGCTAGTAGATGGCAAAACGTTTTGTAAAATCTGACTGTGAAGCCGTCTGGGCCTGGGGATTTCCCTAGTTTCATAGATTGAATGACTTTACATGTTTCTTCTATGGTTACTGGGGATGTCAAAATGTGTGCGTCTTCTGGATTTAACCTGGGGAGAGAAAGGCCCTCGAGAAAGGAAGAGATGTCCTCTGTGGAACGGGGAGGAGATTCGAGGGTATCCTCTATATTATATAGGGTGTGGTAATATTGTCTGAAGGTATTCCCTATTTCTTCTGTTATGTGTGATCAGTCCACGGGTCATCATTACTTCTGGAATATAACTCCTCCCCAACAGGAAATGCAAGAGGATTCACCCAGCAGAGCTGCATATAGCTCCTCCCCTCTACGTCAGTCCCAGTCATTCTCTTGCACCCAACGACTAGATAGGATGTGTGAGAGGACTATGGTGATTATACTTAGTTTTTATGACTTCAATCAAAAGTTTGTTATTTTAAAATAGCACCGGAGCGTGTTATTACTTCTCTGGCAGAGTTTGAGGAAGAATCTGACAGAGATTTTTTACTATGATTTTAACCGGAGTAGTTAAGATCATATTGCTGTTCTCGACCATCTGAGGGAGGTAAAGGCTTCAGATCAGGGGACAGCGGGCAGATGAATCTGCATTGAGGTATGTGGCAGTTTTTATTTTCTGAATGGAATTGATGAGAAAAGCCTGCCATACCGTTAAAATGACATGTATGTATACACTTCAGTATTCTGGGGATGGTATTTCACCGGAACTACTGTGTTAAGGTCACTAATCCTTTTAATAACTATTCTCATGTTAAACGTTTTTGCTGGAATGTAGAATCGTTTACATTGCTGAGGTACTGTGTGAATAAATGTTTGGGCATTATTTTCCACTTGGCAGTTTTTTGCTTTAATTGTGACAGTTTCGTTTCTCTTCACTGCTGTGTGGGAGAGGGAGGGGCCGTTTTTGGCGCTCTTTGCTACGCATCAAAAAATTCCAGTCAGCTACTTTTATATGTCCTGCATGATCCGGTTCATCTCTGACAGATCTCAGGGGTCTTCAAACTTCTTTGAAGGGAGGTAAATTCTCTCAGCAGAGCTGTGAGAATTCTTATAGTGACTGTGTATAAAAAACGTTGTTTTGTTTTTCTTATGTACAAATTTAATTAGTGTTGTTTTTTACTAATGGGAACAAACCTTTGCTAAAAGTTGTGTTGTTTTAAAATTTGATGCAATAACTGTTTTTCAGTTCATTATTTCAACTGTCATTTAATCGTTAGTACCTCTTTGAGGCACAGTACGTTTTTTGCTAAAAAAGATTATAACCAAGTTGTAAGTTTTTTTGCTAGTGTGTTAAACATGTCTGACTCAGAGGAAGATATCTGTGTCATTTGTTCCAATGCCAAGGTGGAGCCCAATAGAAATTTATGTACTAACTGTATTGATGCTACTTTAAATAAAAGTCAATCTGTACAATGTGAACAAATTTCACCAAACAGCGAGGGGAGAGTTATGCCGACTAACTCGCCTCACGCGACAGTACCTGCATCTCCCGCCCGGGAGGTGCGTGATATTTTGGCGCCTAGTACATCTGGGCGGCCATTACAGATAACATTACAAGATATGGCTACTGTTATGACTGAAGTTTTGTCTAAATTACCTGAACTAAGAGGCAAGCGTGATCACTCTGGGGTGAGAACAGAGTGCGCTGACAATGCTAGGACCATGTCTGATACTGCGTCACAGCTCGCAGAGCATGAGGACGGAGAGCTTCATTCTGTGGGTGACGGTTCTGATCCAAACAGATTGGACTCAGATATTTCAAATTTTAAATTTAAATTGGAGAACCTCCGTGTACTACTAGGGGAGGTCTTAGCAGCTCTCAACGATTGTAACACTGTTGCAATACCAGAGAAACTGTGTAGGTTGGATAAATACTTTGCGGTACCGGCGAGTACTGACGTTTTTCCTATACCTAAGAGACTAACTGAAATTGTTACTAAGGAGTGGGATAGACCCGGTGTGCCGTTCTCACCCCCTCCAATATTTAGAAAGATGTTTCCAATAGACGCCACCACTCGGGACTTATGGCAAACAGTCCCCAAGGTGGAGGGAGCAGTTTCTACTTTAGCTAAGCGTACCACTATCCCGGTGGAGGATAGCTGTGCTTTCTCAGATCCAATGGATAAAAAATTAGAGGGTTACCTTAAGAAAATGTTTGTTCAACAAGGTTTTATATTACAACCCCTTGCATGTATCGCGCCGATTACGGCTGCGGCAGCATTTTGGATTGAGTCGCTTGAAGAGAACCTTAGTTCCTCTACGCTAGACGACATTACGGACAGGCTTAGAGTCCTTAAACTAGCTAATTCTTTCATTTCGGAGGCCGTAGTACATTTAACCAAACTTACGGCTAAGAACTCAGGATTCGCCATACAGGCACGCAGGGCACTGTGGCTAAAATCCTGGTCAGCTGATGTTACTTCTAAGTCCAAATTACTTAATATACCTTTCAAGGGGCAGTCCTTATTCGGGCCCGGTTTGAAAGAAATTATCGCTGACATTACGGGAGGTAAGGGCCACGCCCTACCTCAAGACAAGGCCAAAGCTAAGGCTAGACAGTCTAATTTTCGTCCCTTTCGGAATTTCAAAACAGGAGCAGCATCAACCTCCACTGCACCAAAACAGGAAGGAGCTGTTGCTCGTTACAGGCAAGGCTGGAAGCCTAACCAGTCCTGGAACAAAAGCAAGCAGGCCAGGAAACCTGCTGCTGCCCCAAAGACAGCATGAACCGAGAGCCCCCGATCCGGGACCGGATCTAGTAGGGGGCAGACTCTCTCTCTTCGCCCAGGCCTGGGCAAGAGATGTTCAGGATCCCTGGGCACTAGAGATCATATCTCAGGGATACCTTCTAGACTTCAAATTATCTCCCCCAAGAGGGAGATTTCATCTGTCAAGGTTGTCAACAAACCAGATAAAGAAAGAAGCGTTTCTACGCTGCGTACAAGATCTGTTAACAATGGGAGTGATCCATCCGGTTCCGTGGTCGGAACAAGGACAAGGGTTCTACTCAAACCTGTTTGTGGTTCCCAAAAAAGAGGGAACTTTCAGACCAATCTTAGATTTAAAGACTCTAAACAAATTCCTAAGAGTTCCATCGTTCAAAATGGAAACTATTCGGACAATTTTACCCATGATCCAAGAGGGTCAGTACATGGCCACAGTGGATTTAAAGGATGCTTACCTTCACATACCGATCCACAAAGATCATCACCGGTATCTAAGGTTTGCCTTCTTAGACAGGCACTACCAGTTTGTAGCTCTTCCATTCGGATTGGCTACGGCTCCAAGAATCTTCACAAAGGTTCTGGGTGCCCTTCTAGCGGTACTAAGACCGCGAGGGATTTCGGTAGCTCCGTACCTAGACGACATTCTAATACAAGCTTCAAGCTTTCAAACTGCCAAGTCTCATACAGAGTTAGTTCTGGCATTTCTAAGGTCGCATGGATGGAAAGTGAACGAAAAGAAGAGTTCTCTCTTTCCTCTCACAAGAGTTCCATTCTTGGGGACTCTTATAGATTCTGTAGAAATGAAGATTTACCTGACAGAAGACAGGTTAACAAAACTTCAAAATGCATGCCGCGTCCTTCATTCCATTCAACACCCGTCAGTAGCTCAATGCATGGAGGTGATCGGCTTAATGGTAGCGGCAATGGACATAGTACCTTTTGCACGCCTACACCTCAGACCGCTGCAACTATGCATGCTAAGTCAGTGGAATGGGGATTACTCAGATTTGTCCCCTACTCTGAATCTGAATCAAGAGACCAGAAATTCTCTTCTATGGTGGCTTCATCGGCCACACCTGTCCAGGGGAATGCCATTCAGCAGGCCAGACTGGACAATTGTAACAACAGACGCCAGCCTACTAGGTTGGGGCGCTGTCTGGAATTCTCTGAAGGCTCAGGGACTATGGAATCAGGAGGAGAGTCTCCTTCCAATAAACATTCTGGAATTGAGAGCAGTTCTCAATGCCCTTCTGGCTTGGCCCCAGTTAATAACTCGGGGGTTCATCAGGTTTCAGTCGGACAACATCACGACTGTAGCTTACATCAACCATCAGGGAGGGACAAGAAGCTCCCTAGCAATGATGGAAGTATCAAAGATAATTCGCTGGGCAGAGTCTCACTCTTGCCACCTGTCAGCAATCCACATCCCGGGAGTGGAGAACTGGGAGGCGGATTTCTTGAGTCGCCAGACTCTTCATCCGGGGGAGTGGGAACTTCATCCGGAGGTCTTTGCCCAAATACTTCGACGTTGGGGCAAACCAGAGATAGATCTCATGGCGTCTCGCCAGAACGCCAAACTTCCTCGCTACGGGTCCAGATCCAGGGATCCGGGAGCAGTTCTGATAGATGCTTTGACAGCACCTTGGAACTTCAGGATGGCTTATGTGTTTCCACCCTTCCCGCTGCTTCCTCGATTGATTGCCAAAATCAAACAGGAGAGAGCATCAGTAATTCTAATAGCACCTGCTTGGCCACGCAGGACTTGGTATGCAGATCTAGTGGACATGTCATCCTGTCCGCCTTGGTCTCTACCTCTGAGACAGGACCTTCTGATACAGGGTCCATTCAAACATCAAAATCTAACTTCTCTGAAGCTGACTGCTTGGAAATTGAACGCTTGATTTTATCAAAACGTGGTTTTTCTGAGTCGGTTATTGATACCCTGATTCAGGCTAGGAAGCCTGTTACCAGAAGGATTTACCATAAAATATGGCGGAAATACCTATACTGGTGCGAATCCAAAGGTTACTCCTGGAGTAAGGTTAGGATCGCTAGGATATTGTCTTTTCTACAAGAAGGTTTAGAAAAGGGTTTATCAGCTAGTTCATTAAAGGGACAGATTTCAGCTCTGTCCATCTTGTTACACAGACGTCTGTCAGAAAATCCAGACGTCCAGTCCTTTTGTCAGGCTTTAGCTAGGATCAAGCCTGTGTTTAAAGCTGTTGCTCCACCATGGAGTTTAAACTTAGTTCTTAACGTTTTACAGGGTGTTCCGTTTGAACCCCTTCATTCCATTGATATAAAAATGTTATCTTGGAAAGTTCTGTTTTTAATGGCTATTTCCTCGGCTCGAAGAGTCTCTGAGTTATCAGCCTTACATTGTGATTCCCCTTATCTGATTTTTCACTCAGACAAGGTAGTTCTGCGTACTAAACCTGGGTTCTTACCTAAGGTAGTCACTAACAGGAACATCAATCAAGAGATTGTTGTCCCATCCTTGTGTCCAAATCCTTCTTCAAAGAAGGAACGTCTTTTACACAATCTGGATGTAGTTCGTGCCCTCAAGTTCTACTTGCAGGCAACTAAAGATTTTCGCCAAACTTCTTCCTTGTTTGTCGTTTACTCTGGACAGAGGAGAGGTCAAAAAGCTTCTGTTACCTCTCTCTCTTTTTGGCTTCGTAGCATAATACGTTTAGCCTATGAGACTGCTGGACAGCAGCCTCCTGAAAGAATTACAGCTCACTCCACTAGAGCTGTGGCTTCCACTTGGGCCTTTAAGAATGAGGCCTCTGTTGAACAGATTTGCAAGGCTGCAACTTGGTCTTCGCTTCATACTTTTTCCAAATTTTACAAATTTGACACTTTTGCTTCTTCGGAGGCTATTTTTGGGAGAAAGGTTCTTCAGGCAGTGGTTCCTTCTGTATAATGAGCCTGCCTATCCCTCCCGTCATCCGTGTACTTTTGCTTTGGTATTGGTATCCCAGAAGTAATGATGACCCGTGGACTGATCACACATAACAGAAGAAAACATAATTTATGCTTACCTGATAAATTCCTTTCTTCTGTTGTGTGATCAGTCCACGGCCCGCCCTGTTTTAAGGCAGGTAAATATCTTTTAAATTATACTCCAGTCACCACTTCACCCTTGGTTACTCCTTTCTCGTTGTTTCTTGGTCGAATGACTGGGACTGACGTAGAGGGGAGGAGCTATATGCAGCTCTGCTGGGTGAATCCTCTTGCATTTCCTGTTGGGGAGGAGTTATATTCCAGAAGTAATGATGACCCGTGGACTGATCACACAACAGAAGAAAGGAATTTATCAGGTAAGCATAAATTATGTTATCTGTGGGTGAGTACACAAGTTTTCCGTTTGAAGTATGAATGGACATGATGCGGGTTTGAGCAGTTTGATGTTTAAGCTTTGTTGTTAGAAGTGTAGAGGCTTTATTACTATGATGGTAGTATATTCTCTCTTAAAGTTCTCTAGGATGTTTTGAGTTTTTTTAATTTCTAAGGCCTGGATTTGTTTAATGGTGTCTACTATTTTATCATTTACTGCGGGAGAGTACGCTAGAGCAAGTGTAGCTTTCCGTTCTCTTAATTGAATAGCTAAATCTGCTAAAGTTGTTCCACTTTTCGAGTCCGCTACTGATTCAGCCTATATAAGGTGTCCTCTCATGACAGCCTTAAATGCGGTCCAAATGTGTTGGACCATAGTTTGGTTATCATTATTTAAGTTAAAAAAGTCTACAATCTTACGCTTAGATTTAGAGTTCTGCGTTAGGGTTAAAAAGCAGTGTTAAGGTGTCCTAACGCTGCTTTCTCTTGTAAGATGTATCAAGTCTACCGATTCATCCTTACTTGTGGGATATTCTCCTTCCCTACAGGAAGTGGCAGAGAGAGCACCCACAGCAGAGCTGTCTATATAGCTCCCCCTTAGCTCCACCCCCCAGTCATTCTCTCTGCCTGCTTAACTGCTAGGAAGGGCAAAGAGCTATGTGGTGACAAAAATGTTAGTTTTTTATTTCTCAAGCAAAAGTTTATTATTTTAAATGGTACCGGTGTGTACTATTTACTCTCTGGCAGAAAAGGGATGAAGATTTCTGCAAGGAGGATGATGATCTTAGCACTTTGTAACTAAGATCCACTGCTGTTCTCACAAGGCCTGAAGAGTACTGGAAAACTTCAGTTGGGAGAACGGTTTGCAGGCTAAGCTGTATATGAGGTATGTTCAGTCTATATTTTTCTAGACAGACTGTCTTAATTCTAGAAAAGGCTGGCGATATCCCCATGAGGGAAGGGTAAGCTGTATTCAGACACTTTGATAGGAATTTCATCTTGCTTGAAGGGCTCATTAGTTA